>NC_056736.1:789681818-789829318 GCF_019279795.1 Protopterus annectens | reverse complement strand
AACCTCTTGTTTTGTAAAAAGGATTCCCGTGCCTAGTTATGAGAGGCTCATATAAATCATTAATTAGATGGCTTCCCATTCTTCGACCTTTACTTTCAACCTAGGTAATGTGGTGATCTCACACATTAGTTGAACATCTGTTTAGTCCACAAACATCCCGTTTAGCTGCCACTAAGAAAAAAACTTTTAATTCTTTAAAAATAACTTTTAAATTTCCTTCTTCCCCTTTTCCCTGTCTGCTGCCCTTCCGCAGATGTCTGGCATCCGCGGCGGTGCTAATGTACTGCATGCCTGCGCAGTACATCAGAGCTGCGGGCAAAAGCAACGGAGAAAGCAAGATCTCTGTTGCTTATTTGCAGTGTTTCGCTATGTTACATGGGTTTAACATAGCGAGACAGCTTTAAAATAAGCAATGGAGATGTCCGTTGCTAATGTTAAAACTGTCTCGCTATGTTAAACCCATTTAACATAGCAAAACACTACAAAAAAGCAACGGAGAGCTTGCTTTCCCCGTTGCTTTCTTTTACAACCTGTTTCGCTATGTTAAATGTGTTTAGCATAGCGATACAGCTTTAAAGGAAGCAACGGACGTCTCCATTGCTTATTTAAAGCTGTCACGCTATGTTAAACCCATCTAACATAGCGAGACAGGTTTTAAATACCGAGTTATACTAATGGAAATAAGTCCGGGTGACTGGACCGTTTTCCATTAGTATAACTTGATTTACAACGGGCACGCTGGCCAATCAGCGTGCACGGTTTGGAATAATGGGGGGTCGTGGTATAATAAACATGGACAAACCGTGCCCATGTGCTTGTCTGACATTCATACACGGTCAGGGCAGTTCTGTTCACTAGGCGGACAAGACCAAACCCAGAGCACCACAGGAACACCCTGACAATTAAAGACCTGTATGCGTTGGGGCTATAAGCCTTTGTGTTCTGAATATCCCTGCGGTTACGCCATATGCATCCTGGGTCAAGAGCATTAGGGAATAGGGAATGTGTAACATGTAGTACCACACTTTTCCCAGCAGGAGAATGGATGCCTGTGACGTAAGTGAGTGCGGGGGGGGGATATGTTAATGTAGCTATGTACCATGGGTATGCATATAAATGAGACAGAACACCAAACGTGTAGTGGTCACAGCAACCGGCCAACGTGAATGCAGTCCTGTTTGAATTACGAGTATAGAACATATAAATGTGAACGTGTAATTAATGCATCTGTGCCGCAAAGACAGTTACATATGTAAAGGTGAAAGTGTGTTTCGCATAGATATATAGATATATATACCTGAAAAATCAAATCAACTTAGATGGTGATATCCATCCCAACCCAGGACCCACCAATGTACCAGATTCTAACCCCACTAAACTAACCAGAAAACCTACTGACTCCCTTCTAATATTTCATCAGAACCTAAGAAGCATTAACAATAAAGTTCACAACCTACATGCCATGATAGAAACTCACTCTCCTGACATTATGTGTCTAACTGAAACATGGCTAAAACCTACCACTAAAGTTCAAGAGATCCTCCCACCCGGATATAATATCTTCAGGGCCGATCGCATTAAGAAAAAAGGGGGCGGAATAGCTGTTATGTTCAGAAATACCCTGAGTATCCTTAGAAATCCATTACAACCCCCTATTATCTCCAACCTAGAACTTATAGCCCTAAAGATATGCCTAAACACTCAAAAATCCATCAACCTCATAGTTACCTATATCCCACCAGGGAAGAACACAGAAAGCCTAGAGCAAACCCTAAGCTGGTTAGCCACCAACTACCCACAAGAAACCATAGTACTTGGGGACGTCAATATAGACTGGTCTCTCTGTTCTACCAACACTACCCCGCAACCCATTAACCTACATGGTTTTTCCCAACATATTTCATCCCCAACTAGGATAGGCAATAATCTACAAAAAGATAGCACCATTGACTGGATCCTTACCAACAGAGACTCAAACAACTATACCACAGGTACCCTCCCCAGTGATCTCAGTGACCATCTAATAACTTATATTATTAAACATAAATACCTAACTTCCAACCCCCCCCCATATAGACTTATCAGAAACAAAAAGAAATTTATCCCACAACTATTTCTTGATGACCTAAAATCCTGCAACTGGACCCTATTAAAAACTCTACCCCTCCAGGAGAGTGTGTCCCACTTCAACGACACTTTCCTTAAGATACTTGATGCACATGCCCCACATAGACAAATTAGATCCAAAGTCCGTATAGCTCCCTGGCTAACTAGTGAAACAAAAAACAAAATTAAACTCCGTGACCAAGCCTGGGATACATGGAGAGCAACAAAACCCCCCCAAAATCGTACTAAATTTCAACAACTAAGAAACACTACCAAAACAGCCATTACCCAAGACAAAAAACAATACTTCTGCCTCCTCCAGGACAAACACCAGAATAACCCAAAAAAATTCTGGGCTGGTTTTAACAACCTCCTGCACCCAGGTAAAACTACTACCCCAACCCCCGAGATACTTATTGAGAAAAGTCAGGAAGATGTAGCTAATACCTTTAACTCCTTCTTCACTGAGACAATCCAAACCCTAGCCAATCAACTTACCTCCAATCCCCCATCAACCACAAAACCACAAGACACTGTCCCTACCCCTTTCACTTTAAAGCCAGTCTCTTCCGCTTACATACGTACCCTCTTAAAAAAGCTCAAACCAACCACCCTTGCGGCAGACCACCTCCCAGCGGAATTCTTACAAATTGCGTCTGATGTAATTGCTTACCCTATATCAATCCTTATCAATAGAACCATAACTGAAGCCAACATCCCCTCTGTCTGGAAGATCTCCTACATCATTCCGCTTCACAAAGGAGGTAACTCCACAGAAATAACTAACTATAGACCCATAGCTATTCTGTCCCCAATAGCGAAAATCATGGAAAGATGCATCCACAAACAACTCCTTCACTACTTAACCTGTAATCATCTCCTGTCCAACTCCCAGCACGGCCGCCCCACCACAGTACCACCACGGCCCTCCTTTCCTTTGTCGACTCCATTAATAACAATCGTAATAACAAACTAATATCCTCCGCCCTCTTTCTCGACCTATCGAAAGCTTTCGATATGGTCAATCACCAGCTCCTTCTAAACAACCTTGCAACCCTACATCTGGACACCCCAGCACTAACCTGGTTCCAGGCTTACCTCACTGGTAGGCAACAAGCTGTCCGGTGGCAAAACAGACTATCAGGCCTACTCCCCAATACCATTGGCGTTCCTCAAGGCTCAATTCTGGGTCCACTTCTGTTTTCCATCTTCATAAATGACCTACACTCAGTCATCCCTAAATCCACCTGCATCCAATACGCTGATGATTCCACCTTGATCTGCTCTGATGTCTCTCTCCTAAATCTCCAAACTACCACTCAACACTGTTTTTCTCTAGTAGAAAAATGGTTCACCGATCTGAAACTCCTACTTAATCCAACTAAAACCAAACTACTACTATTTTCTCCCAACGTTTACTTAACCCTTGGAACAGAACTCACAAGTAACGACAATACAACCTTCCATGTTAAATCCAACAATGGGACTATCATAACCCCTGTCGCCAGTACCAAACTACTAGGTGTAACTATAGATCATAAACTCAAATTTGACATTCACATTACACAAACTGTAAAATCACTTAACAAAAAACTAGGATCCATGTACAGAATAAAAAACTATCTAACCCCAACTGCCAAATTAACTATTGCCCACATCTTCTCTCCACCCTCCTCTATGCCTCCCCAGTCTTTTCTTTCCTCAACAAACGTGAACTTAACACGCTCTCTACTGCCTACAACCACATTGCTAGATTTATTACTGGATCCCCCTATCGCACCCACCATTGTCTCAACCTGAGGAAACTTGGCTGGTTGGAACTCCCAAATCTTCTCAAACTTAACCAACTCACTGAAGCCTGCAAACTAATCAACCAACCGGATAGAACTCCCTCACTATCTAGCATTTTGACCCCATATACTAACCTCAATAGCCTTCGATCATCCAACAGCACCCAGATCCGAACCATCACTGCCAAGAACTCAGGTGGTGATGCCCTCTTTAACTCCATTGGCAAACCGTGGAACTCCCTGCCAAACTACCTTAGAAGTACAACCTCACACCATCAGTTCAAAACAACCTAAAAGAATATCTCAAAAAACAATGGCTATGCCCATGTCGTGAACCTGACTAAACATATATTCTCAACCCCTTCCAAATGTCTAAATCTATCAACAATAGCAAACATGTTTATTCTTCTTGAAATGCTCTATTTACCATTTGCTTATATATATACCTATATATATAACCTTCTGATATATATATATGTCTTTTCAACAACTATATATATATATATATCATATATATGTATTTTGGAAATATGTATATATATATATATATATATATATATGTATATATATATTGTATTAATATATATATATATATATATATATATAAAAGGATATATATCCATATATATAGCCGGTTAATATATATATATATATATATATATATATATATATATATATATATATATATATATATATATATATATCTATATATATATATATATATATATATATATATATGGTTTATATTATATATATATATATATATATATATATATATATATATATATATACCCACTTTAATTTCAAAATCTCAAAATCATGAACATCTGTATCCCAATGGGCAGATGTTCAAAATTTTGAAATATCGAAGTTAAACAGTTGAGATCACCCAACAGTGCGGAATGGTAACTTTACCATTCTCTGCACTGTAGTGCAATCTCGGAGTTGTTATATTTAAGTAGCAGGGGGTGTGGTGGGTGCAGTCCCCCATTTGGGAGTGTGCAGGTGGGCTTGCCCTCCTACAGCTTCATCTAAATTTTTTTTGCTTTAGTTTTTTTTTTTTTTATTTTTGTTTTTTTTTTTTTTGCTTTATTTTTTTTGCATTTCAAGATTTCAAAATCTCGAACATCTGAACGTAGGGATTCTGATGTTTGATATTTTGACTTTTCAAAATTACATAATATAGATATATATATATATATATATATATAGATAGATATATATATGTATGTATATATATATATATATATATATATATATATATATATATATATATATATATATATATATATATATATATATATATATATATACACTAGATAATCTTGACTTACTGAAATATCGAACATCAGTACGTCGAGACGAAATAGTGGAAAGTGCAGTTATCCAAAACTACACAATGCCGAATCCTCAAATGTCGAATCCGCCACTATTGTGGTGTCGCGTTCGTGACGTGTGGTGCGGTTTGTGGATTTATCTGGGGTTTCAGGTAAGTGTTGTGTGTTTGAGGATAACAGGTAGGGATTTTAGTGTGTGTGAGTCTGTGCGGTGGTGTTTTTTGTGTGTTTGTGTGTTTATTGCGACCTCGGAGTTAGAATATATAAGAGTGGGGGGTGTGGGGGCGCAGCCCCCCCCCGTGGGGGGTGCAGAGGTTGCCTGCCTCCCTGGTAGGTTTAGTGTGTTTGTGTGTGTTGTTATGTTTGTTTAGTTAGGTAGGTGCATGTGTGTGTGTGTGATTATGTCCTGGTTTGTCTGTGTGTGTGTGTGTGTGTGTGTGTGTGTGTGTGTGTGTGTGTGTGTGTGTGTGTGTGTGTGTGAATGGTCGTGATTGTAGTATTCGTGATTGTGGGTTTTCGTGTATGTGGTTTTTCAACTATTCAGTCTCGAAATACTGAAATTTGACATTTCAGTATTTCGAGATTGTATAGTGAATCCTGATATGTGTATATATACATATATATATATATATATATATATATATATATATATATATATATATATATATATATACATATATTTTACTCTTGTATGTTGGAACATTCTTGAAATGGGAGTAGCAGGGCTGCCAGTAAACTGCCTCTAAGTTTAGTTGGTATGTTTTTAAATGAGTTTAACTTAATGTTTTTGCAGTCAGAGTTGTGTGTTGATTTCTCATATGAGATCTGATAAAAAGGCTACACAATATCTCATTGGACATAAATTTCAAGTATCAAAACATCGAACACTATCCGTCAAAGTTGTAAATGTTGACATAGGGGTATAACGGGATGCCTGTATTGTCTGATCACAGTACAGTGAGGATTTGGGAATTGGCCCTTTCCCCATGGTACTCTGATCTCAGAGTTATTATATATAATTAGCAGGGGGTGTGGGAGGTACAGCAACTGTTTTCTTTTTTTTTTTTTTATTTTCAAGTTCGACCTTCTGACCATTGGTGTTCTGGTCACATTCAGAAGGTCGATCTAATTGCATGAATCTGATAAAAAGACATATTTGATATATCAAGAAGCTATTTAGGCTTATCCTTATTATTGGCATTACAACAAAATCTTGCAAATCCACCATATTTTTGTTACTTATTAAAAAGTAAAGTGAAAGTCAACAAATTCTAAATGTAGAACATGAACACATGCACAAACCCAAAAGTATTCTGTGATACCTGCAATAACTGTCAAATCTGCTGAAATCTGTACTTATATACAATTAAAAAATTATAATAAAATAAAACTGAATAAAAATTAAAACACAGACCACAGTTTCCATTCATATGTTTGTTTGTTTCTTTCGGCTTTTCCAAGTCAAAACAAAATAAAGTATAAAATAAAACTCTGGTCATAACTAGCAACTTGAAAATGTCATTACCAGCAACTGCCTGACTGGGAATATTCTGGTTGTGGCTGTAATGTGAATGGTTTTACAATACTCAAGCGCTATTCATAACTTCCTTTTCTGCACAATCTTGGTAACAATTTACAATAGTTTGCAGGTCTCTGTTTTTAGTCTTGCTCATTCTTGATAAAGGACTGTGCAACTGACAGCTTTCTTGCATTGTGGGTATTGTATCGGATTGTGTCTGCACACAGAACAAAGGTTTGCATTTTGGTTTCTGACATGCAAATCTCTGGAATGACATCACAGGCTTGTAATTGTTGGTGGCCTCTTTGGTACTCTGTAAGCCTGTTAGAGTGGCTGCTGTGATTGCGACTTTTTAATTACGTAATTAAGTAAAATGTATGTATTTATTTACTTACATACTTACTTTTAAGAGAGGTTACTTGGATTAATGTTTTCTTTTGGTGTCATCTACATAGTTATTTTGCTTAAACTGAGTTCTATTGCATTGGAAAAAGCCTGAGGGAGTTTGAGGCATAGAAACAGATAAGTAAACAGCGCATACACAACTGTATTTGGACACGAGTAACATATTTTCTTATGCACCAAGCGTGAACAAGGAATCATTATCAATTCAAGTGTACATTTCTTTTTTCTTGTTTTCATTTTATTTTAACAGCCGTTTTTATAAAATTCCATTTGACAGCAGAACATTCATTATGCAATATCTTCTACCTGGATCTGCATCAAACACTAACTTCCAGGCATTTTTGCGAGTAACCAGATCTGAGCATTTAAGACTTGTTGACTTGCCTGAGAGCACCATGAATATTTCATTCCAGCTTTATCCCATTTAGTAACTAAGCTGGAAAACATTTGAAGAAACAGACTGTTTTAAAGATGCATATATTAGTTTTTCATTTGATTTGAAGAGCAATTATAATAACAGCAGTCTTGCTAGGTTTTAAGGATTTTATATATTCAGGCTTTAATTTGTTCCAGTTAAGGAAGCTAGAAAGGAATTGACATACTTTATATTGCTATATACAGGGAATGTCTGTTAAAGAGTTCCTCTTGCAATGAATACTGCATGAATGTTCATCTTTATTTTCAATGGCTGTTAATAGTACTGAAAATTAATATAATGGTAGCCAGTGTGAAAACTGATTAGTTTTTATAAGATGGATTTCCTTTCTTTAAGTAGTGGGATACAAAATTATGTTAAGATAACATCATCAAACTCCTTTCTTTCCATTGTCACAAAGTGTTGGGGTGTCACATCAATATTAATCAATGTAACCACATTACCTAGAGTCAACGATTCCACTTCCAATTGGCTAGCCCTGTATTATATTATTATTATTATTATTATTATTATTATTATTATTATTATTATTTGTTATTGTTGCTATTATTAACATTATTTTTATTATTATTCAAGTGAGAAAAAAAGACAATACCTATATATTTATGAAAGATGCTTCACCATGGATACAAAGAAGCAAACCCTGCCCTACCGTCTCATGAATAAATTGACTGACTGACAGGCAGGCTTATTTGCAGATGCAGGTGCTGTCTTGGTTGTACAAATGAAATAATGCTAGTTATAAAATAAGCATACCAAGTAAATAGCCACTTCATGCCTATGTTTTAACTGTTGTCACAAAGCAAGTCAACTGAGCACTGAGACATCACCACAAGACAATATTCATATGACTGCAGCAGGTAAGCTGCAGTGATGTTTGTTCATTATTTTTAGTGTCAGTGCTCCCCTTTTGAATGTAGTTGTTAAGCTGGCTATTTCCATAGATGGTACTGGTGATCTAGACTAACAAGATGGATGTTATGGTTACTGTGTGTGTTGTTTTGTAAATGCAAAAGTCACAGCAGATTAGGTTTGACTTGCGCTGCCTGTGCCACAGAATCAACCATCTGGTGTTCCGAGGAACAGTGAAATGCTTGGGCCAATCCATTCACACCTAGCAATGAATAAGCATGCCTCTTAACCTCTAAAGTATAAGACATCTGGACAAACCAAAATAATAATGGAGACAAGGACCCAAAATCAGGGATATTACTCTTAAGCTGCTAAAATAAAAGGCTAGCATGCAGTTTCTAAAGAATATGAAGTCTAAAACTCAAATGTTTTTCAATTTTTTAGTGGATTCAGTCCTCAAAAGATTGCCCGAAAAGTACAGATTTTGTGAGGATCAGACCAAAAATATGAGGCAAAAATCAGGACATTCTGTGAAAATCTGGCTAGTTGAGAAGCAACCAAAGAACATATCTCTCAATCTCATTTTCCTGAAACAGCAATAATATTACTGACTTAGAAAGTTGGTTGAATGAGCTGGATATGAATTAATGACCTTTTTCTGAAGTAAAATAACTTTGATATTTTAACTATTTTTTTTTACTGTATCCTCTTTTGTACAGAGTTCTGACAGCTCATATGTATGACTATTTCATTACTTTAAAAGTAGTCTCTGCTGATCAATGAAGCTGTCACAAAACCTGCCCAAAAAGGTCAGGGTGGTGAATCTTTCACAAGTAACCAAATGCCTTGTTGGCAATAACCATAGGCTGCATAGTGGTATTAATTATCACTGGCTACATCCTAATGTTTAATTGCCACCAAAGGTTGTTTATGTTGTATTTTGGTGAAGAATATAACTGTGTTAAGTTAACAAGGTTTGTGCTAGTTGTAGTACTGTCTCAATCACCTTTAACTACTACATGGCTTATTATGGGCTATTCTAGAGGTTAGTGTCTTAAGTAATTAATTGATTATTTTGCTTGTTTGTTTGTCAGTCTTACCAATTTCATTTGTTAACTGGGGTAGTGGACTGATCTGTTAAGACCATTTCAGCCAAAGACTGGATGTGACATAACAGAGTATTCTTGAGGACGATAAACTATTACTGGGTCTCTGCAGTACTGCAGTATTGCCTGAACTGAAGGACAAGTGGAATTGTTTATTTTTATGTATGTATTTATTTATGCGTGCATATATGTGTTTTATTTACTTATCTATGTCCCTATTTATTTATTTATTTTGAAAAGTTTGGTGCAAATACGAGTGGATTGTTGTTACTAAATATTTTATGTGTGAATATCTCTAGGACAGAATCTGCATGCAGCTGTACTGACAGCCATCATGCTCATTTATAGGTGACACAATTGTGTTCTGTCCATGGGGAGCGAAGAAGAAAACAACAGATCCGACTGATTATTATTTGTAAATCATTAAGATTTTTCTTAGAAGAACACAAGAGAACAGGGAGACTATATTCTTGCTGTGGTTACAAAATATTTTATCTATTTCAAGCCTCCCTTCAGCTATAAGACAGTAAAAGATTTTCTCACAAAAGTATAGGGTTAAATTACATTTTACTTTTTGATTATTGATGTGTATTGGCATAGATTAATTGGGATTTTGAGTTATGGTTAGGAAGGTAGTAAGGGTGTGAAAGGTTTTAAGTTTTGCCTGAGCACCTCTTGTTTGGTTTTAGTTAGTAAACTGTTGGTTGCAGCACTTAAGCTTGGTAGATGTGAGCATCCACAGATGATGTAGCAATTGCTTCATGTTCACAGACGACCATTTAATGTTTAGAAAAATAAGCACAGCATGCGAGAGATGCACATACACAATTTCACTGTAGACAAAAAAATCTCTCATACTACCAAAGTTGTCAAGAAAGCACATGCACTACATTTTCCTCACATAGTGTCCACCACACACATAGACCAACCTATACTTAGGCAATAAAAAGCAATCCTCCCAAACCTCAAAGACCTCCTATGCCTAAAAGCGGTAGCACATATCCTTTGCTATCTCTAAAGTTCTCACTGAAAGCAACACCAAATACAAAACACCACATATATTTCTACATCTAGTGGACCCTCAGAGAGCAAAGCCCATAAGGCAAGCCAACACATTACCCAGGTCTCTTGTCACAGCAGCCTCCATTCTACAACACACAGATGCCCCACCACACTGAACAAGGAGAGGATTATGGTTAGTTACTTATTAGACCCAGGATCTGCCAAGTTGCACATGCACTCAAGCCACCTCACTACAGGTACCAGTATGATTCTATCATAGTCCATGTAGGTGTTAACAGCCTGAGATACACCTTGCTGGACTACATGAAGAGAGACATCACTGAGCTCTCTGAAACAACCTGAGATGCAACTCATGAACTATATGACGAGACACATCATTGAGCTCTCGGAATATGTGTCTCGAGCAAGTGCGTGCCTTGCATTGAGAAGTATTCTACCTTCACCAAGCATGATGCAGCAGTAGGAATAAAAAAGGATTGACTTCAGTA
The DNA here is from genome assembly GCF_019279795.1 of Protopterus annectens. Classification (NCBI taxonomy): domain Eukaryota; kingdom Metazoa; phylum Chordata; order Ceratodontiformes; family Protopteridae; genus Protopterus; species Protopterus annectens. Next base: position 789,818,256 of record NC_056736.1, on the reverse strand, counting down.
ATTGGTTTAGTTTCTGATGTCTTTCTAGTGGGATTCAATATTTGTCATCATGACAGAAATTGGTTTACAGACCACGTTTCTTTGCAAAGGATGGTCTACACCTGTCTCCCCTAGGCTTCTGAATATTGTCTAAAACTTTATCCATCCCCTCAGAGCCATTTTTAGACAATGTCAAATTGACATGTAGCAAATAAAATCCAAAGAAACCTAACCGTGTTACTGCTCATCGACAGAAGTCTAAACAAGAAACTTCACACCCCACGAGCTCTTCTCACTCTGAAGAATATAGACATTTGTGCTGTTATCAAGACATGGTTTAAATCTTCAAAACGTACTCCAGGAATGCGAGACTTCAGTGCCTTCCACACATGTTGATCATCAGCTGCACAAACTGGTAAAAAAGGTGGAGGATTCTCAATCTATATCAGCAACATGCATAACTCTGCATTGGTTAAACAGGATGATGCCCTGGAATTTATTCATGTAATAATCACCACAGACAAAGTCCCATACCATATCCTAGCAAGCTACAGATCACCCTCTATGTCCCTAGAATCCCAAAGCTCATATGTAGACCTACTGGAGACACTCACCATTAAACCAAATATCCTATTCATAGGAGGCTTTAACTAACCCTCTATAGACTAGGAAGCATACCCTGCCTCATACTTGCAGGCACAACAATTCCTGGCCTTTATTAACACAGATGCCCTTGACCAGAAAGTGCACACATCCACCAGAGGTTCAAACAGACTGGATTTGGTACTCATTAATAATAGAGAATATTGTATCTCCCCCCATGCAATGTCACATCCTCACTGGTGAGGATGGACCACAAGGTTGTCTCCTTTGAAATAAAAATCAACTCATTAATCCCAGCAAACCATGTAACAGTTAGGATCTGTTCCAGAGCAAACTAAACCCTATAACATGCTAGTTTATTATTCAGTGCCACTCTCAACTCTGAGTTCACAACAACCTGTGTGGAATTGTTCATAGAGACCCTGTAAAACCATGCAAATAGCTGTATAGAGACTGCTGTACCTACTAGAAGTAAGCCCAAAACAAACTCTAAAAACAAATCACACTGGTGTAATCTTAACCTTAATAGGGTTTAAGACAAAAGGAAAAAAGTGATGGCTAAAATCTGGAAGAGCAACTCCCATAATGATAGGAGAACTCTAAACTTAAAAGAAAATTAAGAGGATGGCTAATTACAAAATCAAGATAGCCTCATGGGCTAAAGTCAATAACAAGGCCTTCTACAGCTATATCCAAAACCTCAAAGGCAGCATACATTAGTGTGCAGAACTGGTGGTCAGTGGTACCATTTTCACTGATCAGAGTGACATATCGAATTTGCTGGCTGACAAATTCATTTTTGTGCTATCTCTAGATGTGTACACATCTAAAAAGTAACTGGAATTGGTTTGAAATTGTTTTTTTTTTCCTTATGATGTACACAAACTTAAACAGCAACTTTCAGTTATTTGAAATGTGTTTTTTTTTCTACTACTGATTTAGGACTCTGGCTTTCCTGTTGGTGCTAAAAGTGAGAAAAGGTGGCCAAACTCTAGCCTCCCAGTTTGATTGACAGCACACTCCCATACTGATTACATCAGCATCTTACATCATCTAACCCCACCCCAGGCCCCATGGCACCACCCAGTCTCTCAGGAGATTTGTTAACTGACCCTCACCAGATCCCTCCCAGTTTCCAGCCATTTATCTAGCCGGGCACAGAGCTATCTAGCCTTCTTTTGCACTGACTTTACCAACTGGAACATGAAGAGATGAAGAAGTTGAACAGAAGAGCCCTGACTTCACTACCTGAATCCTGGGGAGAAAAAGAATCTGAACAGAAGAGAACCCAGTAACTCCTAGACTCAGGAAGAAGCTTACCAGTGAAGACTCCAAGCTGGAATACCACAAAACTATGCTCTTGGACCAAGAGCATTCCAGCTCTCACTGCAGCTACTTCATAGCAACCAGATATAGATTCTATAGCCACTGTGCCTGCAATTAACAAAATTTTGATAATCTGCAGTACAATAAAAATTGTTGATTCAGGGCACCATTCCACACTGCTATATTCTTTACACCATAGGCATAATTTGCCTATGCTCAAAGAAGATCTGAGATTCCTATGTTTACTAAATGTTTTTGTATACTCTGCAGTTTACCACTTGGTTGATTTTTATTCCATGGGCACAAAACACCTACACTAATGGTTCTGAGGTCTCAAACTGTATTTACATTTTCCCTTCTACTTGTGCACATCCATAAGCTCTGTAAAAATGAGCATGATGACTTGTTTTTCACTGTATGCTATTTCGATGGATGCATGTATTGTTCAAAAATGGCAATCACCTAGTGTAGCTTTAAGTGACTACCTCCCCTGCATATAAAAAAGTCTGTCTTCAGGAGGAGGAAGAATGGGTATTGGTCACATTAATCATGTATACAAGCCTCTTATAAGCATACACTGTAAACCTTTTTTGCTATAGAAGAAAATATTAGCCTTTCATGTTGTATGCCAAGAGTTAATGAGACCTGTAAAAGTGGGCACAGCCTCTGGTATTACATGTTCAATGATCAGTGTATCACTTTATTAGATGGACCTGATGAAGCTTAGGCAAAAGTGGTTTCTTAAATATAGTTCTATAGTTGTAGCTTGTAGTCTGTTGTCATGGTTTGTTTGTTAGAAGATGAAAATAAAAATGAAACCTTTTCTCTGAGAATGAGGTTCCACAGGCTGCTGAGCTGGAAACCCTCACAGATCTTTCAGGTATATTCAAATAATGAACTAACCTCTAAGTTTTGGGATGGGTTCCTTGTTTTTCCATCTCTCAGATTTTCATCCAGTCATCTCCCATGGAACCTCCCACCAATGTCTGTAACTGCCTTTAAATAACTGACCTGTTGAATATAATGTATTAGAACAAGAACACTCATCTATCTTCCTATTTATTTATTTATTTATTTATTTTTAGTTAACATTTGTTTACTGGGAAAGTCCAACTGGGACAGAGCCCATTTTTTAGTGGAAGCCTGTGGAGAAATGCTCCAGACTCATGTGTTTGGAGTGTTAACTTAACTTACTTAACTGAATAAACTACTGGAAATTTCAACAAGGTGCATTTATTTCTCCCACAGGGAGGTGTCCGAAAGAGACAGTCTCATACATCTGCTAGCTAAAGTCACTTTATCTGGACTAATCCTTTATACCCTGTTTCTTGTTAGTCCTGTCCCCCTCTGAGGCAGAGGTGGGATACGTGACTTTACTCAAGCCTTCTGGATTGCCTCTGTTTTTCATCCTTGGCACCCTCAAGGAGTTATCCACCGGGAAAATCACTTTAAGGAGACCAGCTGTGATATGGAAATGGACAACTCAAGAATTAAAAACCTTCTGAAAACACCTACTTGAGTAAATGTAACCCAGCACACTGAGCAGGACAACCATACAAATGGCTCACCAAGAAACAACATCCAACATGGAATCTACAGACAACTTTCTCCTCCTTGAGAAAAAAACTAAAAATACTGAAAGGACTATACTGGGAAGAAATTTACCTAAAGACCAGTGTTGAAAAAGATATGATTCCTAGGAAACTAAAGCTGTTCAAGAAACCCATGTGAAACAATGTGGAGGAGGACTTAATCAGAGAATCGGGCAGAGATTTAAGATATGCTAGTCTCAAGCTGATTGAGATCCTCCTTAGACATAAAAAAACAGCAGGATTTAATTATCAGCAGCATCCTAAACCTGGAGAATTTATGCAAGGACAACCCTGACTCCACTTCTAGATTTTTATATCCTGAAAACAGAATCACTAACTTTGAAAACAAAGTTAAGGAGAAGCAATTGCAAAAAATCAACAAGGACTTAAGGGACTAGGAGGAATACACAACTGCTATTCTTTGACTAGGAGAAAGAGATACCCACCTAGACAGAAGAGTGGGAAACATTTTGGTAGGTACTGGAAGCATGAAAAATCTAACTATATCCCCAAGCATGATGTTGGAACAGAAGGGATCCTGGCCACACACATTGCTGACCAGAGAGATGTGGAAGGAGACAACTGTCAGGATTTTCACCAGGGCCACCAGGAACCTGACCCAATTTAGTTGCACCCAGCACCAACATGAGGGAACAGGACATGAGGAAAACACCAGACAGGGAAACACCCACAAACCAGAACCACCAGACCCCAACAGGGAGGCACACAATGGAGCAGCCCTTCACCCCAACTCAAAGGTCTCCAACTGGACACAGACAACAGGGTAACAGGTCCTGGTAGGGAGCCTGGGAGCTGAGGGATTTGGAGAGATCAACACAACAGAAGGAACTATCAGAACCAGCAACAAAACAGGACAAACATCTGGAACCACTCAACAAAACCACATACTCAGCTGGAGCAAGAAATCTTAGATAAGGGTCTGACCTTTATATATTTTAACAGAAGTAACTTGGTGGAAACAGTGATAGATGTTAAACTGTATGTGAGGAAATTTAATCACAAAGTATTTTTCAGTGACAAAGATAAGGATGGAAGCAACACTAACAGAAATGACAATAGTATAAAATGGAACAAGCCAGTGACTTTTGCCCCTCTGTGTACCCCACCCTGAGTGCGTATGAGAGCAAATGTTAGACTAATATCCACAGGGCCCTTAATAAATGACCTAAGAAGAAGTTTTACAACATTAGCAAACAGGACCTGGCTACTCTAAAAATCTGAGCAGAGGTAAGACTCATAGGATCATGAAGGAGGATGGGGGAGGGCATCTTAGTCACAGATACAGCTGCTTATAGCTGCAATACTGAGGGCATGTTGGCAATAACAGGTTTTACAGTGTGTGACATTAACACTATGAATGTTGCTTATAATACTTTAAGAGAACATCTAAGAATACTACATGAGAATGATTTACTAGATGCCAAGCTTTTTGACTTTTTGGAAATCCCCCTAACCAAAAATACCAGGCTTCTTTAGGATCTCAAAACCCCATAAGAATATATCTGATCCTCCCTATAGACCAGTAGTGGCAAGTTGTGGTTCCATGACTGAGACAATATTCATCTACCTTGATGCCCTGATAAAACCAATGGCAGAGGCCAACAAATCCTTTATTTTAGACTCTCTTGATTTTCTTGGTAAAAATTAGAGATATTCAGTTAGAAATTCCACTATCCTAGTCACAACAGCTGTTGAAGTACTTTATACATTGCTTCCACATAGCCACTGCATTCAAGCCATATTAGATGCATATGAAAAGGACAGGAATGCATTACCAGGAGGGACAGAAGTTCTAGGAAGGTTATTGGGCCTAACCCTTAGGAACAACTACTTCATGTCCAACAACAAGCTTTATAAGCTGACTACTGGAATAGCTGTGGTGACGGCCGTGGCCCCATGCCTGGCCAATGTGTCTCTGGGATAATGGGAGGAGGAGGCAGTGCACCAAAGTTCCTATTTTGCATCTATGAAATGCTATCTCCATTTCATTGATAACATATTTTGATCTGGGAGGGGGGGGGTGAAGCCACACTGAATGATTTTTACAACCATATCAGTAATTCCACTAGCTTCCTGAGATTCACAACCTGTCACAGCAAGACCTCAATCAATTTTGTAGACACAACTATATTCAAGGACACTGAAATCAAATGTCTCTCCAACAATTTGTTCATAAAATCAACCAGGGCTAATATGCTGCTGCACAGTAAAACAGTGCACCCACAGATCACAAAGAAGAAATGTAATAAAATCTCAGGGTGAGAATTGCAAGTCTCTTCAGAGATTTCATCACAAATCTAATCAGCCTACACCAAGACTTCATGGCTAGGGCTACAACAATAGATTACTAATTTCTATCCTCAACCCCATCAGAACATTAAAAGAAGCAGATAACCCTATTTTGAGGGACCCTCCTCACAGACTCCTAAGACTCAACAGAAACTAACACCAGGGTCCACAGGAGGACAAAAGAAATAGAAGCATGGCACTCACTTTTACAGTAGATTACAAATCAATCAGAAAGATCATGACTGACAACTGGGTAATGATTACAGTTAATAAACAACTGGAAAAACTTGTAGGACCTCATCCTGGTTTCATATTTAAGAGAGCCAGAAACATTAGGGACCGGGTAGAGTGCAAAGTCAGACTGGAAGAGGGCAAAGGAGGAATTTAGCCCTGTGCCCCCCCCTTTACACTTCCTGCAAATACATGAGCAACAAAGACTACTGATGTTGTCCAGTACTCAGGAGAAAAATCAACAGCACTTGTTCTAGTAATTGCAATGCTGCTTTTGTGATATACCTTGCACAGTGTAATGGTTGCAGTTGGTTTTGCATAGGGAAAACTGTGAACAAATTCAAAATTAGGGTGGCATACCACCTGTCTGACATCAAACTCCAGATTCTCAAAAATCAACTAGAGAAGCACTGACATGACTTCCCAGACAATGGATGTTTCCACTTTCACATCCTAGACAAGCTCACTTTGGCTCCACACAAAGGAAACAAAAATGTGATCCTTGAAAAAATGGAGTTAAGCTGGCAGATCAGGCTGGACACCCATGGCCACCCTGTCTAAACTCAAGCATTTCCATTAAAAGTGGCCTTGCACTCAGGAAACTAAACCATAAATTATACAACTAAAACACCTAACCCAGGATTTGGGCATAAACTGTTAATTAACCCCAATTGCTGTTGTTAATATGAAAAAGCCAATTAAGTAATTACATTCGTAAATCATTGCATCTACATTAGCATGGTTCACCTGGTGAAGAAGTGAGATGGAAAACAAGCCACATTATTACTTTTTTTGTGATCTCTAGGTATGTACAAATCTAAAAAGTAAATGGCATGGATGGGTTTGATTTTTTTTTTACCTCATGATGTGCACAAACTTAAACAGCAATGTTCAGTTATTTGAAGTGTGTATGTGTTTTTCCCTACTACTGATTTGGGACATGGTCCTTCCTTTTGGTGCTAAGAGTGAGAAAAGGTGGTCAAACTCTAGCCTCTCAGTTTGATTGACAGCACACTCCCATACTGATTACATCAGCATTTTACATCATGCAATCCCACTCCAGGCCCCATGGCACCACCCCTTTCTCAGGAGACTGGTTAACTGCCCTTCCACCTGAGCACTCCTAGTTTCCAGCCATTTATCTAGCCAGGCACAGAGCTATCTGGATCTCTTTTGCACTAACTTTACCACCTGGAACATAAAGTGAGGAATAATCTGAACAGAAGACCCTGACTTCACTACCTGGAACCTGGAGAGAGAAAGAATCTGACCGGAAGAGCCCTCAGTAACTCCTAGACTCAGGAAGAAGTTTGCCAGTGAAGATCCCAGCACAGAGTACCATAAAACCATGCTATGGAACCATGACCATTCCAGCTCTCACTGCAGCTACCCCACAGCAACCAGGTATAGATACTGTAGCCATTGAGCCTGCATTTAACAAAATTTCTGTAATCTGCACTGCAATGACAATTGTTATTCCAGGGCACCACTCCACATTTCTATATTCTTTACACCATAGGCACAATTTGCCTATGCTTATAGAAGATCTGAGAATCTCATGTTTATTAACAGTTTTCGTAAACTCTGCACTTCACCACTTGGTGGATTTTTATTCAATGGGCACAAAAAGCCTACAAAAAAGGTTCTGAGATCTCAAACTTTACCTACTTTTTTTTCTTACTTGTGCACATCCATGAGCTCTGTAAACAATGAGCACTGTATGCTATTTTTCTGGATGCATGTATTGTTCAAAAATGGGAATCATCTAGTGTAGCTTTAAGTGACTATTTCCCTTATATCTAAAAGGGCTGCCTTCATCCAAAAGAAGAAGAATGGGGACTGGTCACATTAATCATATATATGAGCCTCTTCTAAGCAGGCATTATAAACCTTTTTTGCTATACAAGAAAATATTATCCTTTCTTATTACATGTCAGGAGATAATCAAACCCTTAAAAGTGTGCACAGCCTCTCATATTACATGTGATAGACTTGAATATTTTCTGTAATAAAGCTTTCCTACTTGGTTCCAAGGAATATGAGTCCTGCTGATGCAGACACAACCTCTCATTTTACATTTATTAATATTTTTATGTATGTATGTATTGTATGTATGCATGCAACTGCTGATCAAGCCCCCTAACAGCTTGTACTTGGGGCAGCAATCCATTACACCCCACCCTAGTTACATCCCTGCTTTAATGTTAGGGGTCTAAATCTAATTACAAATAATAATTTTAAATGAAGATCTGTTTGACTAATTTTGGGAAATATTAGTATATTAACATAATCAGCTTTAGAGATGTGTGTCTATAGCAGAGAGTGATTCACATCTCAAACACTCATAGATTCATAGGTTCATATCACAAGTACTTGACAACAAACCTTACAATCTGTATGTAGAATTAAAATCAGTGGTGTAGCTAGAAACAAGTCTTTTTCTGTTTCTGTTTTTTTTTACAGAGTAGCATGCTCCCCACATGCCCTATATGGCGGCACATCCTCACCCACAAACTTATATATCCCAATACTTTGGTCACATAACACTGGAGAAAGGGAAGGATTCCCACAACAGTGAACAGCATTCTCAGGCAATCCCTTTTTTTATGTTTCTTGTGTGTGTACCTTTTTGCTATTCAGCAACAACCCTTACATGGTGCTGTATGGTCCTCCAATAAGAAATCATGAAACACCACAAAGGGCTGGCCCCATTACCCTGCTGAATGCTAATGGGCAAAGGTATTTCCTAATTAGCTATGTGCTCTCTCACCAGAACTACCATCAGGAAGGCATCTGCATATCTGCAAGATTCAAGAAAGCACTCAGTTATGTAGATTAGCAAAGCCATCCTCACCATGTTGCGGTAGTGAACACAACCAAAAGGCCATCTCCAACTACCAAACATGAACATGTTGGAGTTCCACTAGACACCACGGCTTATTTTAAACTGGCAATGAGAGGTGGGGGAGAACCACTAGATACCAGGTATTAATGTTCAAAGTGTCATTCCGGACCAGTGTTCCTACAGGGACCAGGGGTGTGGGGTGATGGATACACACTCTATAGTGCCATACTTGCACCAGCATTACTACAGGGAGCAAGGGGTGCAGGGCGGGGGGGGTGGATATACATTTTATAGTGCCATACCTGCACCAGCATTACCACAGGGGCCAGTGGTGTGGGGCGGGTGGATACACATGCTATGGTGCTGTACTGACACCAGCATTACTACAGGGACCAGGGGTGTGGAGGGATGGATACACACTCTATAGTGCTGCACTGGCACCAATGTTACTAGATGGATCAGGGTGGGGAGGGATATACTAGACACTAGGGAATGTTTTAAGTGCCATGATGGTACCAGTGTTACAACAGAGAGCAAACTAGTGGGGGATATGTTAGACACCAGAGAATGCTTTAAGTACCATGGCAGCACCAATGCTACAGCAGGGATTAAGGGGGAGTGGGATACAATATACACCAGGGAATGTTTTAAGTGCCATGATGGCACTACTGTTATAATGATAATTGGGGTGTGGGATGCATTAGATTCTAGAAAATACTCCATAAAGTGCACTAAAGCACAGGAGAGCATATTTTGTGTGTGGGTGCATGTGTGTGTGTGTGTGTGTGTGTGTGTGTGTGTGTGTGTGTGTGTATGTGTGTGTGTGTGTGTGTGTGTGTGTGTGTGTGTGTGTTTGTGTGTGAGTGTGTGTGTTTGTGTGTGTGAGTGTGTGTGTGTGTGTGTGTGTATGTGTATTTGTGTGTACATGTGAGGGAGATGATGACTGGAAAGAGGATTCCACTGCCAACAATAACAATCAGCAGATTACTACAGCCATAATCTGCAAGTCATGGTAGTAACTATGATTTAAGAGTCAAATTATCTGATAATGATGGCTTAACTAATCTCGGCTAGCATGTTTCTGAATCACAAATGGGCATGTCACAGTGGAAGGGCCTTTCTAGGAGAAACCATATGGCTTATGCTAGAAACTTTAATGAATTCCCAGGATAGTCTTAACCTCTATTTTTTTCTGCTGCTATTGCTTATATAGGGCACAGGAATATTAAGCTTATGCTTGGAACTGTAATGACTTTCCAGCATAGCCTTAATCTCTAATTTGTTTTTGCTGCTATTGCTTATATAGGGCACATTAATATTTGCAATCATTAGGGGCTTATGATGTAGTATAATCTCTAAGGAGTTGTAACACTAAGTAGGAAGAAATGTATGTGCAATAATGAGAAGTGCTATTGTATACATCAAGGTGTCCTATGTTCCGTATGTCTTTCATAAATATATGATGATTAGACAGACTAGCACTTTATCTAAATGTTGTTACATTTTTGTATAAAATGTAGGAAATATGCATATTTTGATGTGAATGTGAACTTTACATATATATTTATTTATTTATTGTTTCTTTCTTTCTTTCTTTTGCACTTTTAGGCAGTGTTCTCCCTTAAACAAGAAAAAGGCGATACAGATATTTATTGTAGCCTCAATTTAAATAGCTAAGAAATATAAATGAAGGCCACTGTCAGATCATTTTGTTTTAAATAAAAGACTGCCTAAGGATTCCTCCATAGGGAACGCGAAAGATGATACTTTACATGATCAGCACTCATCTAAAGAGATGGAGGGTATTCATGTACCGAAAAACAGTGGCAATAATAACTCTGCAATAAAGGGCTCACAGTATAGATAGCTGGGAAAGCTAAAGTACAGAGAAGGATCTTTATGGATTAAACAAAATGCCACCAGCGATGTGGAGGATATGCTCGACATGATGACTGCAGATTAAGAGAGAAACTGTAAACCAGAAGATGTGACATTACCTGGGAGTCTATACATCTGTATTTCCTTTAGCTGGTCATATACTCTGATTGATCTGAAGGAAATGGTGGGTGGCAAGTAGTTATCAGAAGATACTTATGGTGAGAAATGCTTAACTGGTAAAGTTAATATGAGCTGACGAGATTACTGTCTCACTAATATAGCTTTGTTGATGTGTATTTTGCTCTTCTACCAGATATTCTCCAAAAACTTACAATAACTTGATGTGAAATATCTCTTACAAAATAAAGATTTATGATATTTGGCTGGCCTAGCTTGACTGTCTCACACACACACACACACACACACACACACACACACACACACACACACACACACACACACACACACACAGTTTTTTTCATCTATGGCTGTACCTTAGTCAGCTAAATGTGATTTTTATCAAAAATGCTCTAGGTGAGTGAAAGTCATTGAATGTAGTATTAATTGAATGTACAGTTTATCATGTGATACAGATGTTCAATGGCAGAATATGGATTGCGGCAGGATAAGTGTAGATTTCTGTTCTTAATGCCAACACTTTGGGGGAAAACCTAATGTTTCAGCATTATGGAGTAAGAGTGTATGTGCTTACAAGTTCGAGACAGATTAAAGGCTAGGTAAGGGGTTAAATATGCTGTGAAGTGCTACTGTGACAAAAATGTATTCCTAAGATAAGGTGTTGGGTTAGGATTGGGGCAGGAGCAGGGATAATAGGGATTGTGTGTGCATCATGCATGAATAAGGTGGTGTATGGGGGCAATTGTAGGATTGGTCAAAGAAATGGCTTGGTTTCCTCTGCTAATGTTTTTCACTTTAATGATTTTTTTCTTGTTTTTTTTTTTATCTTTGGTTAGTTTATTTTTGAAAATGCCAGTTTTGATCATTTTGTGATTCATTGCTTATGCATTTCAACAAAGTGCCATGAACCACTACATATGGCTGTATGTGTGTGTGTGTGTGTGTGTGTGTGTGTGTGTGTGTGTGTGTGTGTGTGTGTGTGTGTGTGTGTGTGTGTGTGTGTGTGCATGTCTAAGTTTGTGCGCATGTTAATCTCTCTCTCTCTCTCTCTCTCTATATATATATATATATATTATATATATATACATATATATATATTGGGGTACATATTAAAATAAGGTTGTGCAGAAGAAGGGTGGCTGTGAGATGGCTATCACAGATAAGGATAGCATGCCTACATTCTCTATCAGGGGTGAGGGTTAGTGGTGTCAGGATCACCAAGTAAAAGCCATCTTTCTTCCAGTTTGGGAGACTGAAATAGGTGGCTGCACTGATAGGGGAAATATGCACTGATGATGGCCAGATGAAATTTGGGTGTATCAGCAGTCATATTTAAAAGAGCAGAACTACAGCAAAATTGATAAAGGAAGGAACTGATGTGGTTATGATACTAGAATTAAAGATGAAAATGATCGAAGTAACAAAGATATAGAATAGAAGGTGTAAGTGGGTAGACTGTGTAAAGAGTGAAAGGAGGCAAGAAGCAGGGTGTGGAAGTGTTGCTAAAAGAGGGACTTGGATGAAGAATCTTTATGTATGAGGTTGGAACATGGGTAGTTGGTAGAATTATCAGTGAAGGGACTGATTTAATAACTACAGGTTTTATGAGCCGAATGTAGGTCATGAATTAGTTTTCAAGGCTGTATGGGGAAGATTAGTAAACTAAATCACCATGAGAAAAATGTATACCATGGGAAGACTTTAATAGAATATTGGCTCTGGAAAGGGACAGACTTAATGGAAGAATGGAATTTCACAGGAAGTGAATGGGTAGAATTATTAGATGCTTGGAGAAAGTGTAAAGAGAAGGAGACAAGGTTTACCTTTTCTAGAGATAAGAATAAATAAGCTAGCTTCTTAGGGGGATTTGTGGCAGATAAAGAGAAATTGGGAGAGATGTATAAAATAGCTCAACTAGATAGGGCACTATCAGAATGGAAGTAGTTACATACTAGGGAGGAGGTGGGTTTATAAAGGGAATTGGAAATGGACACCCATCAAATGGAAGAAAGTGGTAGGCATTAGAATGAGTTTAGCAGTAAATGCATTCTAAAAAATAAGATGGTATTAAAGCAGTACTTCATAGGAATATCATATGATACAGAGGCAAAAAGGGGCGGGGCAGAATAAATTATTGTGAGTGATATGATAAGTTCACAGAGAAGTAATAAAGATGAAGTAGAAATGTATAACTTGAATTAAGTATTCAACATATTAAATATAGTTATATTGATGTTTCTTCCTGCATGATGTAATTTTATTGAGAAAATATCAAAGCAAGCCATACAAAAAAGGATTCTATCAGGAAGTGAATAACCTGACAAAATAAGAATGCTTTGCTATACGTCAGACTTAATCATCAAACAAGGATACAATAGTATAAATTACTTATTTAGAACTTTTTAAGTAATACAGAAGAATATGCAATTTTAGACAGAAATCCAGTACAAGAATTTAAATTGCCAAACACAATCTGCTGTTAAAGTAATTTAATGTAGAATTAATAATGTAATTCTGACACATTATTGTCTTTCAGATATGCATAAATATTGATAACAGTACCATCCACAGAAACAATAGTATCTGCTTGGGCAATCTGACTAAAATGATAGATTAATTATGGGATAAATATTATATGCCCATCATTCATGATTTTCATTCCATTCCCATATTCTAGATACCAGGCAGGTATTAGAGAAGGGGGGGGTTCTCATGTGGACATTAAACATGTTTTGGGGTACCATATATTACTCCATACATACCTCAATAAAACATCATTCAGGTGTAAGTGCAGTTTCATAGGCTTTATTTAGTAGTTTATGAAAAATAGATGTTATAAATATTGGGAATTTATTTACTCAAAATAACTTTATGTTTGATGATATTAATTAAAAAGAGAAAACTGTTATCAGGACTGTATTTTCTCCTGCCTCTGCATACACTACTTTACACAGATCTGAATGTATATATAGCTATGGCAGTGAATAATATCAGATATTGGTTATTTTTAATATATGCGGCATATACAACCTTACTCTCTATTGAAGGGATATGGACAGTATTTAGCATGTTTATAAAATAGTTAATAACAACATGGACATGTGTTGCACCTTTCTGATCTATCTTAAAAAGACTCATTGCATAGACTTGTTATTTCAGGTAGAGTAGAGAAGGATAAACTTAAATTAGAACATTTTAGAAACCCACCCAGGTAAATACATTCTTAAATGTAAGTAAACCTACACTCAGTCTAATTGATTCCCTTATCTATGTAGGTTTTTTAAAATTAAGAATGTGTGTAACTCCATTGATTTGTTGTTTTAGGAAGCACAGATTTGGTCACTAAGTTAAACAGGAGGAGATATTCTTCAGTAATGTTGGCTTATTGTTTGGAGACAGTTATTTCTTGAAACAGGACAGATAAAAGAAAGTGGAGTAGCTGTAGATATCAATCAGCTGCCACACATTGTTAGCTCTTCACAGACTTCATTTTTTGGAAAGGGTAATTAACAGTGTTTTACCAAAAATATTTTATTAGATATTTAAATCTCAAACAATAAAAACAGAGACAGTGTGAAAACATAACTGATTTATTTGACATATTTACAAAGGCAACTTAACAAGAGGATCTGTTGAATATTTACAATAAATACTGAAAGTGTTGATAAGATAATGGAAGTATTTAAAAGAAAAAAGTTACGTATACCAGAGTGGAGCATAAAAACAAGAAAGAGTGAGAAACAAATAAATACTAATATAATGGTAAACATTTCCTATGAGGATATTAGGTCAAGTGCAAAGATTAGATTCCTTAAAGTGAAATTATTCTGATAATTGTTCAAACAGCATCTTCTAAACAATCTATAATCCATGTATTTCATTTTAAACATGTGTTAAGGTTATAAGCTTTCAAAATATTTAATAGTAGAATAGAAATCTGCATTCTAATATCAAACTTTTTTACAACTAATGCTGTGATGATCATTATTTCTATTAGTTAATTTATCCCCATAGCTTAAAACATCTTGCTTCCAAGCCAACGTATTGTCTATAATATTAAGAGAAAGAAAATAGCTTAATTATAGATCACCACACATAAAGAGGTTTAGAAAAGTGAAAGCTTTTTAGAAGGATTAAATATGAACAGAAATAACATACATATTGCCTGTACTATAGCTTTTAAAAACAGTAAGTAAAATAAAATATTTTACACAACTTATATCAAATATTAATGTGTTTCAAGTTTAAAATTAATTCTGTTCAGTAGGGAGAATGAAGTGTTTGCTTATTGCAAATCAGTTTTAGTTAAACTGAAATAACAACTTTACTACGTAAAAGTTTATATTTGTTATGAATAAAATGTAAATATACGGAATATTGAAATGCAACTTGAGATTTCATAAAGAAGGGATATTGATGAATGAGATGTAATATTTGGATTAATGTCAGCATTCACAAATATCAATGCCAAAGATAATTGATTAACAAAAATATCAGCTACAGTATGAAAAATGAAGATGATGAAAATCCTGAGAATATATCATCCATTCAGTTATTAATATGTTAAGGTATGCAATTAAAGATTGTGCAAAATGAATGATAACCAACAAGCACAGATCTTTAAGGTGCTTCTGTCAATTTGTGTCTACACTTTATAACAGTTATCAGCTATTAATCTGGATAGTGAGATGGAAATTAAAATGTAAAGATGATGAAATTAAACATTTAGACCTCAGATGATGGCATTTAGAACAAAACTGAGTTATTATTGGAAGGTGTTAAAATTGACTGCAATTCGGAAGCTTTTGATATTAATCAGTGGCAGCAATTTTATACCATTTAAATCACCCAGAACCACTAAAGCAAAGATGATTATATGATATGCCAGTAGACATTGGGAACCAATGAACTTTATGATATCAGTATGGATAACTTAACACACCAGGGGCAAGAATTACAAGAAGAATTAATGAAGAAGAATATTTAATGAAAAACATTAATTTTAACTATTAAACATTGAACTGCAGGGAGAATGTCCATGTACTCCATCCAGGCAGATCTTGTAGAATTCAACCTCAGGACCTTAGATTTTAACGATATTATATTTGTTATTGTGTAGGCTATTGTTATTTTTGGTGATGCAAAGAATGAACAAATCCATATTCATAAAAGGGGAATTCAATTGATTTCAGTATGGTTAATCTATAATTTGAAAACAGAAGGCATTTTTTTCAATGCAAACTGGTATCTCTTGACACACTACCTCATGGTCACTTGATCTAAACAGCAAGTGCACTAACTCCTAATATCCAGATCCTTCATACTTACTTAGCTTTCCTAATACCTATCTCTAATAAAATGTACCAGAAATCTTTTACCGTAAAATTCATTTTCCCTAAACCTAACCTGAATCCTCACTCTCTAACACTAAGCATAAAACTTCCCTTCCTCTCTCTAAACCTAAAGTCCTTGATTGCTGCCTAAACCTAAAACTCTATTCCTCTTCCTAAATCCTAAATCCCCTGATTTATCCATAAATTTAAAACATAACTTTCCCTCCCAGTACTTAAACTCCCTGATTGCCCCTATTCCTAAAAATTCCTTCTACTCCCTTAACATAAACTCAGCTCCCTCCCCAATCCATAAACCCATCTGATTCCTATCCCTAATGCTCACCTTGCTAATTGCTGCCTAAAAGCCCAAGTTACACTCCCAACCTTTCCCACTCACTTCCCATAGCTGCCACAATACATTGGTGAAACTTGAATAATGAGTTTAGGGAAGGTGCACAGCTACTCTCTGTCCACATAGTTGCTGCACCTTGTTCATACTCTTTATACAAGTTGAAATATGAGAGACAACCTGTGCCAGCTAAAAGATGATTGAGTCTTTAGCTGTAAGGCTCTGGCCTTTGAGTGTCTGAGATTTGTAATAGTCATTTAACTTACACCAGCCTGTTTGAGGTTTTTCTATGCATATGTATTTTGTGTATAAAAAGGGCATATTTGTACACAAATAATAGTTATTCACAAAGATAATATCTTGCCCCAAAAGTAACTGCCAGTTAGTTTTGACTCTGTGAACATCATTTCTACAACAAAGGATAACTATAAATGTTTTAACAACAATGTATAAAAATACATTTGTCAGAAAAAAGTTGACAGTGATGGTTTAAAATTCATTGTTAATTTTTTGTAATTGTTACATGATCTGATGAAGCTCAAATGAATGAGTGAAAGCGCTTATCTGACCTGCAGTGGAATTAAAGTTGGATTTTAACCTGAGGATTTTGCCTTTCATTTGGATTTTAACCTGAGGATTTTGCCTTTCATTTCTACTTGTGACTCTGCATCAGCCTAGTTGCTCCTTTTGGTTTCATTAATTTTTTGTAATTGTTTCATTGAAAAGTTACATGTGCTATAGCTTCTTGCTATAATTTATTTTAAGGATGGGAACATTCTGAATTCAAGAACATGTCAGAGACTATACTGACAACAACATAAATGCAATAATACTACACTTCAATATCGTTATTAAAGGTGATTTGCCACCTGGCAAATATTTTACAACACAGGGTGTAGATATTCTTCTGGTTATACAAGTTAGTCTTCAGAAAAATGAAGTTATATATTGTTTGAAATACAGGAATGTTAGCCAGTCAGGGTGCATTGTTTATATTTCATAGAAACCATTACTCTATTTAAACAAATATGCTAATTAAGTATTTGATCTTACTGTATACTTTGAGTTACTACATTTTTAAAGTAGTAGGTTTCGTGAAAACATACTTCTAAAAGCATACCTTGGGATCTCATGTACTAAGTCATTTAATAACAAAGTACACAGATTTTTGTAATTTCATCATTCAACTGCCAAAAATAGTCAAAGCATCAAAGTATCAAACAAAAACCTATACACAAACTTAAAGAATAAGAAAAATACAACAAAATGAATAATTGGAACATATGGTGCAATGGGAAGTTATGCATATTATTTGATTATATAGGCATATTAGAAATGTTATCTGAGCAATGCCTTTAACCATTCACCACATAACTCACAGTACAATATTACACATGGAGGATTATGAGCAGATCAGCAATCATAAATGTCTTGCTATATACTCACAGATTCACAGGTTCATATGAATGTATGTATTCAAATATCAGATTGAATAATTCACCTCTGGAGCTCAAGAGTGAAGCTCAGTAATGGAATTTCTTGGCATATATTTCAAGAATGCATATCAAAGGATTGGATAGCAACCATCATTTTTTTAAACTTTTTTATTTTTATTTTAATAACAAAGAATAAACAGAGTAAAATAAAACAAATTACTATTTACATACATACACAGCTATGTAGTATATCAACGTAATACAAATTAACATACTTTAATATTTTTAAGCAATTCTTTAAGTTTTAGCCACAACTTAAATGTATTTATTTATTTGACATTTGTTAACCGAGATTGTCTGACTAAGCAAAGCCCTTTTTCAGTGGAGGCCCAGGGAGAAAAGCTCCACTGTACATGCTTAGAAGTAAAAATAACAGTATTAAAGTAAACTAACAACATATTAAATAATAAGAAATAAAAGTGTCTTAAAGGCACTGTTATACAAAAAAAGCAAAAATTATAAGATTGATTAGTGTACAGTAAAAATAGGCAATAAAAACATTACCAAAACTATGTAACAGTGTAAGTATGATAAGTAACAACAAAGAACAATAATATAAGTAGAAAGGATAAATTAAAAAAAAATGTAACTGAACATTTAAAAAAAGACAAACTTGAAATATATCATTAGAGCACTTTGCAATAAAGAGGATAGTGAAAAGAGAAAGGAAGTGAGTTCATGTAGGTTGAATTCATTAGCAAATCCAGGGGCTATTGAGGAATCCCTTAAGAGAGTTCTTGAAATCTTGTATATGGGTAATATTTCTGAGAGTCACGGGAAATGTATTCCATGAAAGAGCAGGAAAATAGGTAAAGAGAATCTGTCCAAAAGATTTTTTTTTTTGGTTTGTGAATTTGTAACAGACTTAAGTCAGCACTTCTAAGAGAACAAAGATGTGTGTCGATAGAGACAATTGAGGAGATGCTAGGACAGGATAAGGGCTTATTCAAAATAGAATGGATAACAAGTAATTGTGTAAATAGCAATTGGTTAGGAAACTTAAGCCAACTGAGAGCCCAGAGAGCAAGACTGTGGTGAGAGCATGAGGGTAAGTTAGCAGCAAATCTAGCAACTTTGTTGAAGGTAGTTTCTAGTTTGGAAAGTAGTAAGGACTGTAAGTTGGTAAAGATTTGGGAGCAGTAAAAATGATTAGGAAGAAGATATGCTTGGGCAAGTGAGATTATTGATTTAGGAGTGAGGAACTTTTAATTTCTATAAAGAAGGCCAAGCTTTTGTTGTTTTTTTAATAGTATGCAGAACATGAAGATCAAATTTAAGTTGGTCATCTATAATTACTACAAGAAGTTTAGTGTGGGAATCAGCTTTGATAGGGGTGCTATTAAGAGAGGAGATGGTAAAAGAGAACTTAAGATGAGAAAGTGATTTTAGAAGGAAGAGAAAAAGTTTAGTCTTGTTAGGGTTAAGTATAAGTTGATTATTGTAAAGCCATGATTCAGTGATGTTAAAGGAAGTTTGTGTGAGAGTCAGGAGTGCAGTAGGATTGTCAGCAATAGAGATGATAATAGAGTCATCTGCATACTGAATGAGAGAAGAGTCAGGACACGAAGCATGAAGCTCATTAATAAAGATATTAAACAGTAAAGGGCCTAAAATAGAGTCTGGATGAACACCCATTTTGACAGGGAGAAAATGAAACAGAGCAGAGTGCCATATAACAGATTGCAGTCTGTCAGTGAGGTAGCTATTAAACCAAGATAAATTATCAGAAGCTAATGAATGAATAATATTTCAAGTTTTCATCCTAATTGTATGTAGCCCACTACTTCATACAATTTTGCCATACTAAGAAATTTAGTACAAGATGAAGTATTTTTACTCTTCCATTTCTTGGTTATTATTCTCCTAGCTATTGCTAGAATAGACCAAAGAAGAGGCACTTGAGTCCTTCAAATTATTTCAGGGATCAGAGCATTAAGCAAAATCAATGACCTGGAAGTATTGCATCTATCCAACCACAATGCTTGAATAAAAATTATGAATTTCTTTCCAAGAGGGGAGATGACCTCACATTCATATACCATATGTATCCAATTAGCTCTTACCTCAGAATCATATCTCCAGCATTTGATTCTTCTTAATGTATGCATAATTGTAACCTTGTTAGGTGCAACAAATGCTCTGTGCAAGAATTTCCTGGTGAAAATTTTACAGTATAAAGAGGATGTATTTTTTTTCCTATTGACTTTAATACTATTTTCATCTTTATCAGTAAAATTTTCCATTATTAATTTTTGTGGAATAATTACAAAATGTGTTATCTAAGAAGTGTAATCTATGAATTCTATAAATCTGTGATAAGTAAGACTTATTTTCCATTGCTTTATTATTATCAATTAGGAATTCCAATATTTGGGGGAAAGATTTCTTATCCAAGTTAAATATATTATTTATTCTGAGTTTACAAATTTTCTACATTGCCATCAAGTTTTAACAATATGTGTTTCAATTCCATTTAAAAATTGATACCAATAAATTAAATATTTTTTTAGATTTATCATTTTAGTGAAATTGTGAGTTTTTAAGTATTCGTTTGTATATGCTATTGGAAAAATTTAAAAGATTAGGTCTTTACTACAATGTTTAGAATGCATTAACCTTCTGGAAGGAAGAAAGTGTATTATTTATATAGGGAATTTAACTAGAAGAAATTTTTCCATTCAAACAATGATCTTTTAATAGCAAGACAAAACTGTTAGGAACTATTTACTTATGACAAGTGGTAATATGTTTGTTATATTTAGATAATATTACTTGATGTATTAGTATCTATTTTTGATTCATATGATAAATGTAACCACAAAGCAAAGATTTTTATAATAGGTGAAGTAGCACACAGCTGAATATCAAGGAATCCTATTCCACAATTATCCCAACATTTTGTGTGCCAATTAAAAGAAATTCTTGGTTTACTGGGATGCCAAATAAACTTAAGTAGAATGTCATTAATCTTTTTCATTAATTTTTTGTGGAAGACAATGTTAATGATTGTATAACAAATAATATTTTCGGGAGAATTGCCATTTTAATTAACATTAAATATTCTTCCATAGTAAAGAAAAATGTATTCCAAGTTGTAACCAGACTTATAATTTTATCAATACCTTGTTGAAAATGTACTTGTATCATTTCCTTACTATTAGATGCAATGATGATACCAGGATATTTAATTTGAGAGTTATTCCAATTGAAATCATAATATTTTATATGATTTTTAATTTCTTATTGATTAATAATGTACTCATTTTATTATGATTACATTTAAAGTTTGAAATCGTTTCAAATTGTCTCATAGAACTAATTATATGCTTTAATGATTTTTCTGTATTTCCTATCATAAGCTGAATGCCATCCATAAAGAGATGAATCTTTAGGTACAAATCATATTCTATGTTTATACTGCAAATATTGCTGTTTGACCTAATAAAGTTAGCAAAAGGTTCTATTACTAGTGAAAAAGTAGTGTAGATAGTGGGCAACCTTCTTTAGTATGTTTTTGTAGTTTAAAGAAATTAGAAAAAAAGGAACCTATTTTTAAGGACAAAAATTAATATAGCACTTTGAAAGTAATGCTATTAACTCAGCTAAAAAGTTATATTTTAAGTGCTTTAAATAAATAAGGCCAATTTACTGAGTTAAAGGCTTTGTCTAAATCAAGAATAATGATAGAAAGTTATTTTTTATTTTTATTCGCATAGTCTATTATTGTATGGATCCTTATTATATTATCTTATACCTGTCTATTCAAAATAAAACCTGTTTGACAGTTGTTAATTAATTTTGGTATTACTGGAGTAATTCTATTTGCTAAAATAGACAAAAACATCTTATAGTCAACATTTAGGAATGAAATGGGTCTAGGAGAAGAACACTTTGCTGGATATTTGTCTTGCTTTAGAATAGATAAGATAAGGGAATATTTCCATGATGGGGGAACCTCCAAAGTAGTTTTTATTTCCCCAGAATGATTTTTCTAGTATAAAGACTGCATTATCTGGCAATAATTTATATAGTTCTGGTATCAGACCAGCTAAACCAGAAGCCTTACTATTTTTTTTAACTTTTTAATTTGATCTGTTATTTTTAAATTAAAAGTAAAGGGTCTATAAATTTTATTTAATTGTTCATTTGTTAATTATTCTTTATATTTTCCTTTAGAAATGTTGCTCATCATTGACTAAGCTATTTGAATTTTTTGTTATATTTTTATAGAATATTCTAAAACACTCAAGAATACCCTTAATATCTGTTTTTCTTTCTTTTATTATTTATTTGTATTGTGTTTTCTTTAATGTGATTTAGTCTATTGATTTTCTTAGATCTAATAGCAAGTTTATGTAAGCTTGATGGGTTCTCTGAATATGCTTGAAGTTTTAGTTTTTCCAGATTTAATGACACTTTATGATTTAAAATTTCAACATATTTTGTATTCAGCATTTTAGTTCTGACTGACTAATATTATTGTTTGGTTGTAGGTCTAACACTTTTTTATCTACTTTAGTCAGTGATGTTTTAATTCATAATCACATTATTTTGTTTTACTTATATACCAGCATGTAATTCTTCCATTATGTAAGCCTTTAGTGAGTCATAAAGGATAATATAATTTACTTCACTATTTGTATTTATTAATATAAAATGTTTTATCTCATTTACATATCACTCTTTAAATCATTTTATTTTAACAATGTATGCTAGTAGTCTTTTATGATGTATTGAGATTTTTTTTAAATAATGTTGAATACAAAAGCACATGTGATCTGATAATAGACATGCCACTATGGAAATTTGCTTTTATTTGATATCAAATTGTCTGTAACAAAAACCTTAACAATATTTGTCTGAATTCCATATCTATAAGAGTAATGGGTATATTGAAGCAAATTTACTTATCTTAGTTCATGTATTTCCTTTAAGTTCATAAGGTTTACAAAATTTGATAAGCATTTAGCTGATGATGTGATTCTCGGTTTCTTATTAACAGTGGTGTCTTTATCAGATAAGATACAGTTAAAATCACCAGCCGTTATGACATCACCTTTCATATAATGAGCTATAGTGTCTAAATACTTTTTTGCATCTTTAGCTCCGACCCAGGAATCCAATAAGAGTTTACCAAAGTATATATTTTCCTCTTCTTTTAGATCTAAAACCAGAGCCTGCCAGAATTAAATAACTCTTTAATGATAATTTATTAACACCCCTATTAAATAAATGCATTTCTTGTAAAAATACTATTTAAGCTTTATGTAAATCAGGTATTTCAGTCGGCATCCCCTCTTTACTGGATTATTTAATCCATTAATGTTAATAGATAAACATTTAAAACCAGACATTTATAAGAGAACATCTTACTAAAAATACATTTATGTAAAGAACTATTATATACTTCAGAGATAATGATAAAGAACATTCAACTATGGACCGAACTTTTAAAACAATTAGAATATTATCTAACAATATAACCTTAAAACATTCTACCATGGAATAAACTCCTAGCTTGTTGATAAAATAAAAAAAAAACTACATGGCAACCTCCCATTTAGACTAACTGCATTTAGCTCATGCTTCTGCTTCATGCATGTATGTTCCCTGTCTTAATATGAATCGTTTTAAGCCCTTCTATATGTTATTAAGAAAGTGAAAGAAGGCTACTTACATCCTGGTTCACTTTAAATAAGCCAGATTAGTTATCTCTGTTTCCATCTTTTCTTATAACCTCTTCTTGCTCCTCAGACTAAAATAAGGTTATCAGATGATGTTATTTTCACAATTATTATAAAGGTTAAGACGTTGCATATTATTATTTATTTTATTTACAGTATATACAATTATTTATGTAACAATCTGCTAACTATATACATGTCTATGTGTTCTTGTTTCTTTCTATTCCTGCTTATACTATCTTATACCATTTACTATTTACATGAACTCCAAACTTCAGTAATAATCCAGATGCACTATGTTGTTTGAAAAAAACAGGTATACCATCCCTTATATATCTAGTTCCTTCTTTTTATTTCATATATATATATATATATATATATATATATATATATATATATATGGGTCTACCTGACTTGGTCGACAGTTCATATGATTGACACTCAGTTGGTCGACAGTTCATTTGGTTGACAAGCAGATTTGCCCCCTTCCCCAATGTTGTGCAACCCTGGAGTTGATATATATAGTTAGGGGGTGTGGGGGGCGAAGCCCCCCACCTAAAATGCTTGTTGATCAAATGAACTGTCGACCAAATAAACTTTCGACCATATGAACTGTCGACCAAGTCAGGTAGAACCATATATATATATATATATATATATATATATATATATATATATATATATATATTCATTTCTTACAATTAGTCCACTATCTTATTTATGCATTTTATCAGAGGGAATTTGAACTAACATCAAATATTTTCTAAATAAAATCTAGAAAATATAATCTGTCTGTGATTTTTAAATCAGATATCAGGGAATATAATAGAAGAAGTGTTTTATTATAACCTGTATTGTGTTCCATCTGTAACAAGCCATCCAGCTGTTAATATGTAACAAGCAATCAAAATTACAAGCCAGTTATTGGTTTTAAAGTTTATGTTTTGTCTTTAATTTATTATAAAATATGAATTATGTATTTCCTTAAGTAATGATTTAATACAATTTGTTTTAATTCCTAGATATGAATGGTTTTAAGTTAATGTATCAGTATTAATACTTAAAGCAGAGTGTATTTCCTGTTTTATCATTCTAATGCATCACTTCCAGTTCAATGGGTGAGATAAAAGGTCATCTTTCACATGAAGGAACTCATAGAACCTTTTAAAGCTTAAAAAGCCTCACAAAATGCTCTTACCACTATACAGCTTCTTTTAAAGCTACATTAATGTTAAAGGCATGAACATAGTTTGTTTAGCTCTACTTGCATGCATATAAATGCTTCTAGCATTTGGGAGTGAATTTAAACACTTCAGCATTGCATACAAGCCCTTCAACTTCATCTAATCAATAAAAAAACAATGAAACACTTTATACTTTCCAATGTTTCCCCAAATATAGATAATCAGCCAAATTCAATAAACACTACATAGTAACACAAAGTTTTAGATTCAGTAAGTGCCATTTATAGGTGCACACCACTGCACAGACAAGGTAAACACTTTGGCTTGCTAATTACAGCATAGACAGCTGAATTCCATGTTAATCAACCAATCCAACATGGTGGAGCTATTCAACAAGCTATAAGGCAACAGTATAGACTCAGTGCTGGTTTTCCTTGTGAATTTCAAAACCTTTTGGAATGCAGCCACAGAAAGGAGTCTACACAGAAAGAATGTTAGGGGCTGCTGCTGCTTTAATTCATTTGTATGTGCAATGAGCTGAAGCCTATGCTGCTACTGCTGCCAATAGACCTAGGCCTAGAAGGAGAAGAGTTTTCAGGCTCCATTTAAGTTTGCATAACCTATATTATATGGAAATTGTAGAGCACTACAGGAAGGACAGAGAGATGCAACAGGAAGTCTGAAACCTCTGTTGTCCTCAACTCAGAACCAAGACCAGCCAAGGGGAACCCATCCTAGTGGAGACAAAGGTATGTGTAACATTCAGAATCCTAGCTACAGGTACACTTCAGAGATGAACAGGGGGCATGCTGGGGGTGTAACAGGCATCAGCATCTAGGATCCTCCATCAATTCCTGAATGCTATGCTCCAACATGCCAGTGACCTCATATATATTTCCCAATACTCCTGATGAGAGGGCCAGGTATATGCAGAAGTTCTACCATGTAGCACACTACCCTGAAGTACTCATTGCCATAGAATGCACACATATAGAAATTCAGGCACCACCCAGGGATCAGTGTAGGCTGTACATAAACAGATATAGTTACCACTCTATTAACCAAGTTGTGTGTAATGCCAAGGGAATCATCTTGAATGTATATGCTGGGAACCCTGGCAGTTATCATGATTCACATATCTGGTACACCTCCCATCTGTACCAGCTGTTCCCTATGGGGGATATCCCACAGGGCAATTTAATGGGGGGTTCAGGTTATGCAATGGAACCATGGCTGATGACATCCATCAGAAATGGACACAAACCCACTGAAGAAAGCCATAATGAGGTAGACACTAAAACCAGAAACATCATAGAGCATGTGTTTGGGCTGATGAAGTCACATTTGCTGTGCCTAGATACATCTGGGTAAGCCCTGCAGTACAATCCATGGTCATGTACTGTAATATTCACAGTATGTGCAATGCTGCACAACATCATTCTGAGAAAACAGCTTCAACAGGAACAGCAAGGTGAAGGGGCACACATCCCACCACCAATAGTAAGGTCCCCACAGCCACAGCCAGATGAGGAGTCAGAGGGGGAACCACCAGCTGTTGTGGGGGTAGGCAGATGTAAGCATGCCCATTATGCGCTTGCACTGGCTAAGAGCACACTCACTCACCACCTAGAGACCTAAATCCTTCCTCCTATTCACATACATATACTAACACTGATGTCAGACAACTCTCACAACACCAAGTATTGGAGGTGTACTGCTTGCATTAGACAGATTCAGCACTGAACTAAAACTTTTGCAACTGCTGCATTTACAAGGTAAATCTTTAACCTGGAGTGTAATAATATGAATGAGTGAAATATCCATGCATTTCATTATTTGGTACTGTAGTTAAGTAAAAGGTGTGGGGTTTGTACAGAACTGACCTTAACATGTAACATCAGAGACATATTTGACTTGGATGTGTAGGCTGGATGCAAAAAAGGAAAGTAACAATAGCAACATATCCTTGGTTGTGGCATAACAGAAATGTAGCTTTGCTCCCCCATCCCCAACTGAACAGACAAATTACACACTTGCATCTTTGAAATGTTAAAAGTGTTCTGAAATGAAATGTCCCTGAAACATGTCTACAGGCTTAATACAGAATAGTCCATGTGAAGGCATTGCCAATCATATATACCTGTGAAATGCTATGACAAACATGCTCAGGCCATCAGTACACTTCTAACTAATGCATACAGATAAAAGTGTAAAAGCATGTGCTAATCAGCATATATATATATATATATATATATATATATATATATATATATATATATATATATATCACCTTTCCCACAGCCTAACCCGACTATATATATATATATATATATATATATATATATATATATAATTATTAAACATATTATTCATAACTACATGTCAGCATATGCAGTATGTAGCTGACAAAATGCAGGCATATCTTGTCAAAATCAGTAATCCTCTGTGCAGGTATATCCCAAAGTAATATACACACACACACATATATATATATATATATATATATATATATATATATATATATATATATATATATATATACATATATATATATAACTATATGAATGAATATATATATATACATATATATATATATATATATATATATATATATATATATATATATATAACTATATAGCCTCTCTTCAGTGTTTACCACATAAACAATTCTGCCCAACTTCAGTTTCCCTAGCTACATGGTTGCCTTCTGGTATAGATTCAGGGCTGTCAGCATGGTGAAGTTGCAAATGATGCATGAAGTCTTTAGGATTTCTGAATCCTGAATCCTTGGTTCTGTGTTGCACATGTAAACAGAGTACAGGCACTCAGTGTTTGTTTTTAATGGATTGCAGCTGTGGATAATTACTTGTTGGGAGAAGATAAACACAACAGCAATGTAGACTGCCCTATACTCAGTGGGTGAGTCGGGTTAGACTTACAAAGTGTTAGATGTACTTTTGTCAAGGTTGGAAATGCAAGTAAGCAGCACACAGATTACAGGTCTGTTCAATAACATCCAACCTTTTTTGCATTTGTTGGCAAATGTCTTTTTTTCTGTGTAATTTTTTTCATTATTTTTTATTATTTTTTGGTCATCGTTTACACAATGCAGAGCTTAGCACAATCAAGGGAATGGAGGCAATGAATGGCAGGTTTGGCTGTGCTTATCTCATTAGTGGGAAATGTGGTAGTGCACAAACTGGACAACTGGACCATTATGGAAGCAGACAGGCCCTGGACAGCCAAAAACAGAAACTGGATACACTCAATTAATTCTGTTGGGGACCATGCAAATCTGCTAAGTGAGGTGTTGTGTGGCAGTTAAGACAGAGACTTTAAGAAAGATTTGTAAATTAGGGAATGCTATGTAACTAGTCCTGTGGCAGCAGGTATAAGTTTAGGGCTGGACTACAGATGGTCCTGGGTTCCAGTACAGGGTGTGCAAACTTGTTTATTTTTTACCGTTGTGCCATTGCAGTTTATAGCAATGAACTGAAACATGAACAAGTGTTATTTCAACTGTCTTTAAGTATAATTATAATTATGCCATTTGGACTTGCATGGCCTTCACATTTGCCTAAGACACATACACAAATGTCTCTATATCCAATAATCTTTTCAGATAATACACATATAACTGTAAGAGCTCATACAGTCTCACCTGCATCTATGTATGATGCCTGACAATGTCTGGTCAGCACTTCTTTTGTGGCAAAGAAGGAAATTCAGTGCTGTAGAAGTAAATAGTTTGTCTCATGCCTAGGTTTGAATCCCACAGTGTAAAATTAATTTTCTCATTACTCACTGCTTGACACTGCTACTCTCCATGCACCATCGATCAAACACATTGAGTGGTTGTGTTCACTTCAGTAAATGTGATAACTGGAATTGGAAAGAAAGCATCAGTTGCTCTAGATCTGCTGGTAGATAGATATGGCAAGCATTAGTGGGGAAGGTGCCAGGTTTAGGGATCAGAGGTGAGGTGCCCTGGAGTCCAGGATACTCACCGAGCTTCTGCTAAAGCACCACAGCCAAAGGTTTCTGCAGGTATATCCCCAAGTGATTGGCAGTCTTCTGTAATAGGCTCCCACTGCATGTGAAGCTGTGCTCCTCAATGAGCCTGTTCAAGCACAATATGAAATCTGGTTGGATTATTGTAAAGTCAGGTCTGAGGCAGCACCTATGTCCCTCATGGACAGGGCCAGTCGGTGCAGTTCACAAAATCACTCTGCTAACAATGTCCATCTAACTATGCTCAATAAGCTTACTTGTACTTTTACATAGATAGGCTTGCAAACACCCTATGGGCATTATGCTAGTAGCCTCCTATGAACCTATGAAGCTATGAACCTATGCAGGCCTCCCAACATTTTATCTCCCACATGGCCTGCTGCTGTCATCACCTATAGACTGACTAGCATTCTTGTAAAAATTGGTCTTGTGCTGTGGCACTTGCATAAAGTACTGTGTTCTGTAGTATGTATATTTAGAGAGGTAGAGGTTCTGTTCTCAATGCAGTCAACTGTGTGTGTGTGTGTGTGTGTGTGTGTGTGTGTGTGTGTGTGTGTGTGTGTGTGTGTGTGTGCATGCACATGTGTGTGTGTGTGTGTGTGTGTGTGTGTGTGTGTGTGTGTGTGTGTGTGTGTGTGTGTGTGTGTGTGTGTGTGTGTGTGTGTGTGTGTGTGTGTGTGTGTGTGTGTGTGTGTGTGTGTGTGTGTGTGTGTGTGTGTGTCTAGACAGATGACCAGAAGTGTGTATCTTACACTTACTGCTCCATTGCCATGGATTGACAATATTTTGATACATGCACATACCTACTCATCCAATTCATGCAGGCCTCCCAACCTCTTTTCTCCTACATGGCCTGCTGATGTCATCTATTATAAGTTGAACTGAACTCTTGTAAAAATCTCACTTGTGCCATAGCGCTTGTGTAAGGTACTGAATTCTGTAGTCTGTGTACTTAGGTAGGGGTTTTATTCTCACTGCAGTCAACTGGGTGTGTGAGTGTGCATGCCCTTGCTTGACATTACAGAGACCATTTTACACCAGCATGTGGAACAATGCTATTATGATAGTATCCTCAAATTACACTACTGATGTTATTAGCTATAAACCATTGTCTGAGACACTCCAAGTCAGACTTATGCCGTTGCACCTACATAAAGTACTGAATTCTGTAGTCTGTGTATTTTGGTTGGGATTATAGTCTCACTACAGTAAAGTGTGTGTGTGTGTGTGTGTGTGTGTGTGTGTGTGTGTGTGTGTGTGTGTGTGTGTGTGTGTGTGTGTGTGTGTGTGCTCTCTTACTTGACATTGCAGAGAACATTTTACACCAGCATACTGGACACTGTTATTACCATATTGTCCTCAACACACACTGCTGATATCATCATCTATAAAGTTTTGTCAGAGACACTCCAAGCTGGGCTTGTGGTGTGGAAGTTTTGCAAAATACTGAGTTATGTAGCCTGTGTACTTAGATAGGTAGAGTTTCAAGTCTCACACCAGTCAACTGGGTGTGTGTATGCACTCTTGCTTGACATTACAGAGAGCATTTTACACCAGCATGTAGAACACTATTATTAGCATATTCTCCTCAACAGATACTGTTGATATCATCAGCTATATCAGATTTTTGGACATGCAGTACTCCCACCAGGGAAGGGTCAGGGACTGGCTTGGAGGCCAGGTAACTGTCACCTCATCCTATGTGAGACAGATTACAGTGACTTGGCTTTTAATCTATCCACATATATCATGTCATGGTTTGTAGGCCCTGTGTTTTCTTGATGACAAAGCCCTGTGGTCTCTACAGCTGCTGAATGTGTTTGGTGAGGCACATGCAAAAGAGAGCATCATACCCTATTGTTGTTCTGATGAGGTTTGAGAGCAGTGCTGCCATACAATCCTAATATCTGAATATGATGGTGTGACTTATGATATGTACAACATAGGTTTTCAATACCAGTGTGCACACTTGGTGGCTGAAGTTCAGATTGCTATTTACATGTGTTCTCAGTGCTTACATCACTGGGTTTCAGCATAGCAGGACTGTTGTCAGTGGTGTGATTAACATGGAATTCCACTTTTCAGATGGATAACATAAAAAATACACATTTCTGCATTTATCTGTAGATCATGTGCCTTTGTCAGCAGTCATGCCTGTTACCTCCTGTGCTATGCTATCATCACTGGTGGACTTGATGATTGTACCCAATATGCAAGAATCAGCAAATTTGGTAAGTCAAAGGCCATATACTTTAGCCTGAACCGTTGAGAAATAGAATGCAAACAGTGAAGGGCCAAGCACAGATCCCTGGGGCTTGCCAATGGTGACAGCTCTACTGGTACAGATTGATTCTCCAACTTTCACACTATGTGTTCTGTCAGTGAACCAGTTTAGTTATCCACCTGGTGATGTAGGGATTAACCCTCAGCTGTGAGGGTTTCCCAATGATACCTGCATGGGGGATTGTGTCAAAACCCCAGGCCAGATCACAATAGGCAATATACACAGCCTTACCTTCATCAAGCCCTATCACACTGAATCACTGGGCTGTGACAACATCATAGATCACATATGGCATGACTCAGGACATACACTTTAATGACACAATTTAATCTACACTTCAACACACCCTCCACATGGTATATGTTCCCATAGAAGGGTGTACATCAACATGCCCCCATCTGATTTGAAGGGACAGCGCCTGATTCATGCATGTATAGAAGCATCCTGACTCTCCTCAACTGTGAAGTAGACCAACATATCATCACGGACCTCTAAATGGACACTAGTAATGTTCTAGTAATATTCCAGTTGTGTGCCACAGAACTGTGTAAGTTGTTAATGCTAAGTCATATCTGTTACATCTGACAGACGTCCTCAGAGAGGTCATCAAGGGTACACCAGTATCATCCTGTAGAACCTGACCAGGTCAAGGCCTTTGACACAAATTCACACTCAGGTACTTAATCAACATAGTCATATATGGCCATAAATAGCTTTATCATCAGCTAGGTAGACCAGTGTATCATATATGTGGCATCTCACTTTGTTGAAATATGTGAAGTGACCTATAGCTCAGGTTCAGTGATCAGGTTTGTACATCAGGGCTGTGTACTAGGCCATTTTCGTTCCATTATTTAAGTGATGGACATCACAGATGGCATGCACATCACAGGACCAAACACCTGCCTGAAGACTTACAGATTGTGGGCAATCATTGACTCCAACTGTGCTTTTACTATAATACAGATAGTATCAACACATACCAAATATTGCTTCCGCAACCATGCCACCACCTTGGATCCTGGGAACTACTGCCCCATCAGTCTAATGAGCCTGATCTGCAAGGCCATGGAATGTATTATCATGGAACTTATAAACAAAGACATTGGCAACCTTCAAACACTGGACCCCACCCAGTTTGGGTTCATGAAGGGCTGATCTTGTCTCCTGAACCTGACTGACTTCTTCTAATCAGTCTCCAGAGCTGTGGATGAGGGTAAAGCAGTCCACACAGCCTATCTGGACCTTGCGAAGGCCTTCTACACCATCCCCCACTCTGGAATCATAGATAAACTTACTAAGCTGGTCATTAAACCCTATGTCACTCAATGGGTTGCCAACTGGCTTACTGACAGAACCCACACTGTAAAAGTAGCTGACTCCAAATCCAGCACCAGGCAAGTGACAAGTGGAGTACCTCAGGGTTCAGTCCTGGGACCGCTCTTGTTTGGCATCTGCTTCTCTGAACTACAGGCCAACACTAAGGGACCCTGGCTAACAAAGTTCACAGATGACTGCAAACTGGGAGCCATTACTGAATCCCCAAATGATGTGGATATTCTACAAAAGGGCCTTACAGAAACAGATGCTTGGTGCTAGAGCCATGGGCTCAAGCTCAATGCCAAAAAATGTATAGTTATCCCCTTTGGGAAAAAAAACATGTACCTGTGAATTACCACATAGGTGGCAGTACACTAAACACTGAAAGTGTGATAAGAGACTTAGGGACACAGGTGGACAGTGGTCTCACCTTCGATAACCACATCACCAAAACAGTCAGGAAATCCTTCTATGTGGCACACCTCATCACTAAGGGCTTTTCATCCAGAAAAAAGGTCATTGTCCCACTGTACTCATCCTTCATTAGACCCATTATAGAATACAATGCCCCATTTGGTATGTACCTCTCAAGACATCTGCAACAACTGGAAAGGCTGCAGAAATACCTCACTAAAAGAATTACAGGCCTAAAGCAGATGCCCTATGCTGACCATCTAAAAAAACTCCAGCTATACTCTGTCGAATATCGTCTACTCAGAGGCAATCTCTGCTTAACATACAAGGCCATGTCAAACCCAGAGCTGTCGGACATGCTATACTTAAAGAAATCCCAATCCCTCAGAGTCACACAATCCAAGGATCTAAACCTTGTCATCACAATGAACAAAACATGCTGGAGGGATAGGTTCCTGACCCAGAGACTCCCCAAACTCTGGAAGACTGCCCATACATGTCAAGCAGAGCACCTCTTTGGCCATCTTCAAAAGGAACCTTGACGATTGGAAGGAGATAGGAAATTCACCCCACGGATAACGTCAGTCGCCCTGCTAGACAGGAGTCCAGGGAAGTAAATATTGTGGGAAGAAATAGCCAGGGAATTGTTATGGCTAGGCTTGTATAGGCCCTAGGGCCAATAGCCTAGTACCAAACTATGAACCTATGAACAACACCTGCCATGACAAGAAAACATGGAGGGATTTGTTAAGTCAGGTGCACAAACAGACAATCCAAGTATAATGTAGACATCACACCCTATAATCAGAGCAGTAGGAATGTAACCCATGTCCTGGGGTATATGGCAAGTGGAACATTCACCAGCATATGGTCACAGTGCTGACTACTCCCACAAGTACTGGGTATGAGAAGGACATCCACATCAGAAGCCATAATACCTTCATAATTCCCAAACTTCATCACACCAATAAAGAATAGTTGTGTAAAATGTTACCATAACCACAGATATCCTTCTGTTCTATGTTGCAGTATTCTTTACATATGGGAAGTCCTCCATCTAAGCAACACAACGTCCGGCCAGCATACAACAGCTTTTAGCTACTGCAGGTAAATGGGATGTCCCTCCTAACACCTCCAGCAGTTGTGTCAGTGCCAGAACAGTGTGCGTGTTTACTCTCATAGAGTATCACTGTATCATAATAGTTGTTCAAGTGTGTGCGTGTACGCGCGCGTGTGTGTGTGTGTGTGTGTGTGTGTGTGTGTGTGTGTGTGTGTGTGTGTGTGTGTGCACGCAGACTCATCTCTTATCACTCTAAATCACATATGTTATGTCAGAGGCATGGAATTGCTGGTATTATTATTCTGATATTGTCCATGATTGTGGTTGGTTCTTGTAATGTTTTCCATGAGCCTTTATCTGTGCCCACATTGCTGGAGATGTCTTCTGAGAGTACACTCATATTCAGGCGTATAAGTTTGTACATCTTCAAAACATGCACCATATTCCAGTTGTATGTCAGACTCCTGATATATGTCCTCTGCATTATTACTATAAGGATGTTTATCTCACACAGACATCCTTCTCATTGTTATGCCACATTGTGTGACAGTCACATAAAACACATTTTCACTGTAAAGTCCCTATTGTACCATATAGATATGTGACTGGTGCTGCTGCTACAACCATCTTCCGTTGACATGCCCTCATCTGCTGCACATTAGATTGTTTCACCTATCCTCTTTCCCTGTGTTCATTCATACAATTCATCATATTCCATACAAACACTTCCCCTGAGTGTTTATGCTACACGGCAGTGCATGTTCTGTTACATATCATTTACACAGCTTCAGTACAGAATGCCAGGAATGGGATATCACAATACTCTGCACTGTAGATACACTGTCCTGTACTGTATTTGGACCATACACTTCACATTCATACCTCTCAACTGCCCAGATATTCCCAAGATGTCCAGATGTGTTCATTATCAAATTTGTAGTTTTCAGCCATATCACTGGGATGATGTCAGGACTGATGTGACTCAATATTACATACATTTCAGTTCATACCACTCAACTGTCCTGATTTGTGCAGAATGTCCAGTTTTTGTCTCATATTTTTGATCTTTTCCTCATGACATTTTGGTTTTCTGGCAAATCATTGGCATGTCATTTGTAGATTGATGTCAGAAAATAATGACAGACATTTGACTTTCAAACTTCATGCCCTTCAAAAAATTCATTCTACTGTAAAACCTATTATTCTGTCAACTTTCTAGGTTTGTAAGAGCAATATTAGAATCTGTCCCTATTTCTGCCCCCCCCCCCCCATTATTTATGGCTTTGTCCAGATTTTTATTATAAGAGGTATAGAAGTATGTTTGAGTTTCATTCTACCACATTTGTATGCCACATTTATGTCCAATATGTCCCCATTTCTAGTTAATTGTCTTTACATTATGTTGGCCTTTGTGCAGATGTGTAGAATTAACAGATTGAGAGCCATCTGTGAAGCCCTGGTGATCATTGTGGAATTCCAAGCAAAACCACGGACCTTAGGTGCTCTTCTTTCAACAGAATTGCGCTCCACATTTGCTCACATGGTTTTCTGGCCAGCAACTCTGTTGCCAGCCACAATACCTCATTTAGACGCAGCATACAGCAATAATATGCATTGAGCGGCCATGCGGGCTGCAACTCACCTTGCACAGATGTAAACTCCATATAGGCTTCACATGGAGCCTACAAGGAGTTTATTGAATCTCAGGCAATATCTTTTCATAAACTCTTCATGCACAGATTAACTCATGACAATTGTGATGGTTCATTTCTAACATTTATTTTAATATAAAGGCTTAGCTTCTTCTTCTTCTTCTTTCGGCTGTTACCAGTTAGAGGTCGCCACAGTGGATCACCTGTCCGCTCATGAATGGCAGTGGAGTTTTACAGTGTCGAGTTGCCAGCCCGACGCCCAACCTTCCACTGAAGGCACACACATGCACACACTCACACCTAGGGCCAGAGTATCCAATCCACCTACAGCATGTCTTTGGGATGTGGGTGGAAACTGGAGCACCCGGAGGAAACCCACGCGACCACAGGGAGGACATGCAGACTCCGCACAGAAGGCACACCAGCCAAGGATCGTACCAGAGAACTTCTTACTGTGAGGTGAATATAAAGGCTTAGCAAGTTACTTTAATCAGGAAATAACTACTAAATATTATAAGAAGACAAAACATAATTAGAGATAAAGCAATGACTCCAGCATTTCAAATGCAGTTGTTTTCTCAGGTTTTCGTGTATTATTTTATATGTTTTCTATCAATCTTTAAAGGTGACCTAACAATAAAACTTCTGTTGAAAGAATGCTAGTAATGTATGACAGGAATTCAGCTTGTACAAATGTCAATGATGTGCTATTTGTCTACTGACATTCCAGTACTTTCATTTGTATATGTAAAGCAGCAACTTATGTGAACTACAGTGCAGTTTAGCATACTTTTTTGCTGTCATTTTATATTCCAAGTACTGTGTTTAGCAGCACTTCACAAAACCATATTAAGAACTTAAAATGTTTGTTTATT
Organism: Protopterus annectens; assembly: GCF_019279795.1. Taxonomy (NCBI): domain Eukaryota; kingdom Metazoa; phylum Chordata; order Ceratodontiformes; family Protopteridae; genus Protopterus; species Protopterus annectens. The sequence goes on along the minus strand of NC_056736.1, from coordinate 789,781,692 downwards.
TACATAAGCTTTATCATATTGATATTTTACTTTCAGTAATAGGTAGAGCATGGCCAATTAAGTTCTATGTGGAATTAATTAGCATCATTTATATATTTAACTTGAAAGATCATTTGAAATAAGGAATAAACATGATTTGCCTTGTAAAAAGTCATATTATCTGATCTTTACAATTCATACACTTCTTTATGTTGCAGAACAAATATTATAAGCAACATTATTTAATTGTTCATTTATCTTGCTTTTTTGCAGTTTTTTACTGTTTTTGTCTTTAACTGACCATCCATTCCTTGTTGCATTCCTTTTGAGAGATGTAGACAAACTCCAGTTCATTCCTTTCATTTCTTCTAGAATTTTATTCCTCTGTATAAAGTCTAGAGTGTCTTCCAAAGTGTTAAATGTTCTCTGTCCTTCTGAATCTTTATTTTTACTGGAAACACAATTTAATATTGTTTCTCTTTCAGTTCTTTATAAGCAGTACACATGCTTTCTTTTTGAAATAACTCAAGTTGAATAAGCATTCTATGAAGTTTGGAACAGACAAATTTGTCAGAGGACATCTTTAATGGAGAGGGGAGGGTGAAGCAGGGAGATTAAGTGTAGAAAGTGGGTAGTGTGGGTAGTTGAGGGTTTTGGAGGGAGTGGACATGAAAGGGTTAAGCAGGTTGGAGACTAAGGGAAGAAGTGTGGTAATGTGGAGGGAGGGTCTTGAAGGCTTTTGAAGTGGGATTTGGCTGGTAAGAGTCACATTTGGTATGATCCTGTTGAAGCAGGATCGCGTCCCAAATGACTTGAGGTGGGAGTAAGGTAGGCCTTGTGTGGTTACACAGACCGGTAAGGTGAGTACAGTTTCCCAGTTTTATTTAGGAGCAGGCGGTTGCAGGAGTGGCCTTAGGTGAACTGATGCCCTAGGCAAAAGGGCTCCATGGTGCCCCCCACCACACTAGCCAGTGCCCCCATCCTGGTCTACCTACACCAAACAAATACTGGAAAACCACCCCTGCTAGAGTGGTGCCCTAGGCGGATGCCTAGTTGGCCTATGCCTAAGGCTGGCTATGGGCAGTTAGATACAGGTTTTTTTTTCTTTCCATCTCTCCCGTGCTTGGGGGTAGATTTCTAGTACTGGGGTGGTAGGAAGGGGGTAGCAGGGTAAGAATAAAGATAAAATTAAAAAAAAGAGAGAGAGACAGGATAAAATAAGTAGTGGAGTTAATGCAGGCCATAAAGGGGCAGGTATTCTCTTGTGGGGGGTAGCTAGGGTTAACTCATGGGGAGGCCATCCTTGTTGTTATAGTGGCATGTGAATGGTTCCTGTTCATTGGTGGTGGCTGTGGTGTCTGTATGTGCCTCGAGTGTGAGTGTTTGCTGGGTGTTTGTGGAAAGAAGATAGCCCCATTTAGTTGCCTTCACAGTTAATAATTTTCCCTGGAGTGACATTAGTGTATAGTGGGCTGAGAAGGGACAGCGCACTGGTTTGCAGGCTTCCTTCCTAGCTGTTGATGAAGAAGGAGGGCCAAGACACTCAGACCGTTTAGCTCAATGAGGACAGCATATGGAGACCAATGCTGAATGCAGTTCTTATCCTGATAATATCAATTCAAATTTTCAGTTGAATCAACCCACACAGAATGTGCAAGTTTATCAGAAGGGGCCAAATGGCCACAGGACTTGGGCGGAGGTGACGGCAACGAATTCAGGAGGTCAGAGCAAGTCTTTTTGGAAGAAGCCATGGAAGAAGTGGAGGAAATGATTTCTCCTTCAGGTACTGTTGATTTTAAACAGAATGTTTGCAGTTTTAAAATGATTAATTTGTCATCTCGACTTTAGATGCCGCTATTTGTGGCATTTTAACTAGGGGGTGGATTTTTGTTCCGGCTAGAAGAGCCAACAAGTGTGATATTATCAATGAACTAAGAGACTTCACCAGGAAGTTGAACTTTAAATTGTTATTTAAGAATAATGATAATAATGCTTGCAAATTGTTTAGTAAACCTAGCCCTTATAATCCCTCGCTGAGAAAAGAATTGGAAAACTTTTTAACAATGTCTGAGCAACAAATTATTGAACTGTTGGGCAATCAGAGTTCTTACAAATATTATAATATGACTGCAAATTAACGTAAATTGTTTTTTGATTTATTTAATGATGAAGTAGTAATTAGTAAAGCTGACAAGGGCAATTCTTTGGTTGTACTTGATAGAGCATTTTATGAGCAAAAAATGTGTCAAATGATGGCTGATGAAGCTTTTTATGAAAAGGTATCTTTCAGCAAAGTTAAAAAGTTTTATACACCTTTATTGATGCTCTGACAGAAGAATGGTTCTACACAGGCAGAATAACAGTAAAAATTAAGAAATATATCAACGTCTCCAAAAAGTAAGTAGGATTTTTGGCCTTCCGAAAATCCATAAAGATTTGGATAACCCGTCTTTTAGGCCCATTGTAGCCAGTGAGGGCACTAAAACAGAGGCCGTTTCCATTTTTGTTGACAAACATTTACAAAAGGTGGCAGCAAAAAGTAATTCTTATATCAGAGATACTTTTGATTTGATTCAGAATATAAAGGAAGTGAATATTTTGGATTCAGATTTACTGGTCACCCTAGATATAAAATCGTTATATACAGTAATTCCCAACGAAGAGAGGATGGAAGTGGTCAGGCTAGAGTTGGTAGCCTCAGGACTTTTTTCCAAGAACACGATTAGCCTGTTAATGGAAATGTTAGATGTTATTCTTTGTATAACTTTTGTAAGTTTAATGAAGATATTTACCATCAAAAAAATGGAGTGGCAATGTGTGCATCGATGGCACCCAGTTATGCCAATATTTTTATGAATGGTTGGGAAAAAATGCATAACCTAGTTGACAAGTTTACTGACAACAGTATTTGTTATAAACGTTTTATTGACGAACTTTTTATTGTGTGGAGAGGGGGAATTGACTATTTGAGAGTTTTTATAACACACATTAATAGTGTCAGTACTTATTTACAGTTTACATCAGTCTGGTATGAGATGAGTATATCATACCTAGATGTAATAATATTTAAAGACAAAGGGAAGCTGTTAACCAAGATCAATAAAAAGAATGTACAGAACAATGCATACTTGCATTTCAAGTATGCATTCTATGAATATTAAAGAAAATATTGTAAAGGGACAGTTAATGAGGGTCCATCAATTAACTGCAAATGATGCAGATTTGTATAGTGAAAGTGAAAATTTGTGTTGTAAATTTGTAGCTAGAGGTTATTCCAAGCAATTGGTAAGAAATACATTTGAGGAGATTAATGAGGTTAGGAAGAATGCTAATGTTCTTTCCAAAGGAAATGTTAAAAAAGATTACAGGACTGCTATGCAAATTTCCAATAGTGTTGATTCAGCAGCTATAAAACAAATTATTAACAATAATTGGAAAATATTAAAAAGCAGTGACGAGGTTTACAAAGCAGTGGGAGATGGTTTGTGCATAAAAAGGGAAAATTTTAAGATTTTTTTTTTTCAAAATCAGTTGAATGTTAGACAAACAAATGCAAGCAGTGGTATTATGCAAAACTGTTATGCATGCAATTTTTGTTATTTGATTTATGAAGGAGTAATGGAAATTATTGTTAGCAATTTCAAAATTAATATCAACAACATTTATATGTGCAAATCCAAATATGTGGTTTAGTTAATCATTTGTACACCTTGTGGGGCATTTTATGTAGGACGTACCAGCAGAGAATTATATAAAAGGATGTATGAGCACAAGCGGGCAGTAGAGATTGGCAATGAAAATAATGCCATGGGAAAGCATTATAAAATGGGAAATTGCCCTATTGATTTCAAATTTATTGTACTAGGAGCTATTACTGGTTATGAAACACTATTAAATGCAGAACAACTTGGGTGGCTGGAGTATTCATAGCAAGTCAGACTTAATACTTGCCACCCTCTATGGTTAAATAGCCGAGTGGATTTTGTGGCTTATTTGAGAAGAAAGGGGTTAAGGCATTAACCTCTGAAAGTCAAGTGACAAGTTGGTTTAAGTATTTAAACTGAATGTATTCAATATGCAATTCAGTCTGATGAAGTCTCAGTGTTGGGAGATGAAAGCGCTTACTGGATTATCGTTCAATAAAGGAAGTTTGGTTTTATTACCAAGTTATTTTTTTTTTTTGATTCTCCCATACTTGTTTAAAGTGTATGGTCGGGCATTTAGCTACACAATGTGGTGGGGGTGAGGGTCAGTTTGGGGGTCAGATGTCATCCTTTCCAGGTGAGAGAGGATGGAGGGAGCTGCCCATGGGGCTGCAGGGGTGTGGGGCAGGGCCAGTTTTCATGGCCACAGGGAGGAGTCTTTCAGGGAACAAGGGGGCACCCAGGGGACTCATTCACCTATTAAGTGCATGTCCTGCGGGATGCGCAGTATCTACTGCCTGCAGTGGCATGGGAATTAGTTGTGGGTTTTTCAAGGGGATTTTTGATCAAGTCTAGTTTGGTGGGGGATGGCAAGGTGGAAATAAATCTGAAGTCAGTCCAAGGGAGGGATGCTGTGCTGGGTGCTTTGACTGAGAAGGAATATCAGGTGAGAAGGTTGTTTGGCCCCTTTGAAAATTCACCATTTACTCATTTCAAAGTGTCACCGCTGGGTTTGGTTCCCAAGAAAAGGCCAAGTGAGTTTCATTTAATACATCATTTATCATACCCGGAAGGCAACTCTGTCAATGATTTCATCCCTGGGGAGGAGGTTATGGTGAGTTATGTGTCCCTTGATGATGCGGTCCACATCATTAGGAGTTTTGAGAACCTCTGGCTGGTGAAGGAGGACATTGAGTCTGCCTTTCGTCTGTTGCCAGTTTGGGAGGAGGATTGGCCATTATTGGGCATAGCGGGGGATAGTTTTTACTTTGACATGGCTATGGCGATGGAATGTGCAGTGGCTTGTTCCACTTTTGAAAAGTTTAGTATGGCTTTACATTGGATATGGCAACAGCGGGTGGAAGGGCAGAGACCAGTACATTACCTAGATGACTTCTTGATAGTGGGTGAAGGGAAAGAAGAGGCACGGGTAGCAATGCATGAGTTTTGGGGTATGTATGCAGAGTTCAGAGTGCCATTGGCTATGCATAAGCTGGAGGGCCAGCAAAGGTGTTAGATTTCCTGGGTTTTAATGTGGATGCGGGTCTAGGTTTATTTCACTTGCCGGGTGAGAAGGTAGCTAGTCTACAAGACAAAATAATATGGATGAGGTCTAGGAGTAAAGTGTGGGTGAGAGATGTCATTGAATTGTTGGGGTTGTTGAATTTTGCTTGTAGGGCAGTACATCTGGGACATACGTTTTGTAGGTTGCTGGCTTTTCTTTTGAAAAGAGGTAAAGGTAAGCACCACAGGGTAAGGGTTAGCAAATTAGCATGGGAGCTTTGTGGCTACAGTTTTTACAGCAGTTTAATGGGATCCCATTTTGGCAAGCAGACTGGGTAGGTCAATGGGATTTACAGTGGTTTACAGAAGCAGCCGGGGTTTGGGTATGGGAATGTTTTTTGTGTAGCAATGGTTTTTAGTGCAATGGCCTCTTCCTTGTCCAGAGGAATCGAAGTAGGATATTGCCTTCTTGGAAATTATGCTGATTTGGGCTGTGTCAGTGGTGTGGCAGGGTCATCTGAGGGGTAGGAGGGTAGTGTTTAACTTGGACAATATTGCAGTAGTGACAGTTTTGCAAGTTAAGATGGCTAAATCTGCACGCTTGTTGTTAGTTCTTCGTACGCTAGTTTTGCAGAGTTTGTTGATTAATTTTTCTTTCACAGGGGTATATGTACCAGGGGTTGAAGAATGAGATTGCTAACAGCCTGTCTCGTTTTCAGTTTTCCAGGTTTTGGCAGGTGGCTCCGACAGCAGCAGGGGACCCCATGGTGGTAACAGATGACGTTTGGCAGATTGGGCAGCAGTAATCAGCAGGTTGGTTCAGCAGTCTTGGGCAGTATCCACCAGGAAAGCTTACGGTAGGGTGTTGCATGATTTTGATAGTTTTGTTAGGCAATTACTGGAGGAAGAATGTGTGTGGTTGGAAGATTTACTGTTGAGTTATTTAGCAGTGATGAGGGCACAGGGCAAGGCAGTGAGATTGGTGAGAGTGGTTTTGGCAGCAATTGAGGAGTTTGCTCAGTCAACCAGATTGGAGGATTGGACTAAGTCTTGGAAAGTTGGGCGAGTGTTGAAAAGATGGGATAGGGTAGAAGGCCCGACTAGGGACAGGAGATAGCCAGTGACTACAGGAATTTTAAAAATGTTGTTACAGGGTTTAGGCAGAGTATGCGGAAACTCAGAGGAATATGTGATGTGGGGCACTTTGAGTGTATGGATGTACTGTGGAGCTGTGTCAGAGTTGCTGGGGTCGCTGGCGTGGAACAATATTCTGTTGCTGCCAGTGACGGTGCACATTAGGTTGAGGTCATTGAAAACTGATCAGAAAGGGAAAGGGGCATTATAGTTTTGGGGGAAGTTAGGCCAGAATGGATGTGCCCTGTAACATGCAGAAGGAGATTGCATGTGTCTAGAGAGGGTAGAGCACATGACTTAGTTTTTCATCCATAAGTGGTAGGACTTTAATGAGAGGCAGCTGAATTTAGTCATGAGATGGGCCTTTTTCAGTATGGGCCTTGAGGGGGACAAATTTTCTACTCATTCTTTTTGGATAGGTAGGGCATTTGAACTAGCGAAAGGAGGCAGTTTGATTGAAGTCATTAAAAGGGTGGAGAGGTGGTCATCTAAGACATTTTTGACTTACAGTATATTAAATAAGGATTGGAATTTCTTACTTTATTCTTAATTTTTTTTTCCTTAGGGAAAAGGATTATCATTTTAGGCCACTCTTTTGTGTATCTAGCAGCTAGGCAGGCTGCGGTTAGGAGCAATGGCACTGACTTGGGCTTACAGCATTTCGGATGGAAGATTACCTGGCATCGTATTAGAGGGTTGAAGTGGATCCAGCTACTTCAGGTATTTTCAATGTTACAGAGCCAGTAGGGCTTGCATCATATTCTGTTGATTCATCTAGCAGGTAATGATTTGGGTGTGATACCAAAGAGACAGCTAGTTTATCATATCTGTGAGGACTTCTTAGCCTTAAGGAAGCTTTATCCATCGGTGTGTCTGGTTTGGTCAGAGATTATTCCTTGGTTATTTTGGAGGGATGTAAAGAAGTTTTCTGCAGTTGAGAGGGCACATAGGTTTGTGAATTTTACGTTAGCAAAACAGTTGAAGGGGATGGGTGTGCATACTATTCGGCACAGTGAGTTTGATGATAGGGATCCTATGTGGTTTAGGGCAGATGGGGTTAACCTTAGTGATTTTGGGCTGGACTTATTTAATCTGACTCTAGGGTTGTTTTTGGAGGGACTGTTTAGTGAGGGCAGGATGTGAGGGGGAACAGCCCATGGGGGCTGGTGGGTGGAGAAGAGGGACAGGCTTGCCCATCTTCTGTTCCTCCTGTGGCAGATAGCTGGTGGAAGGAGTTTGAAGTGGTGAAAGATTGTGGGTGGCAGTTGTTTGGACTTGGTAGTTTTCATTTGGAAAGGAGGTTTTGAAGGTGAGTGGTGGAATGTTGCCTTGTAAGTGTGAGGATAAGCGAGCAAATGGGGGATGCTGCTTATTCCAAGGGTGAGTGGTTATGCTGCCCTTATGGATAGTCAATGTATGCTTTCTTCTCCAAGGAACTGAAATTATGTTTATGCTTATTAAAGTTTCTTGCATTTATTGTTATTATGTTAAGCAATAAAGGTCGTCAAAGGTCTTTGGTGTTTGAGTGGTTTATTAAAGTAGAACGTGACTAATGACGTTTGGAACAGACAAAGTTGTAATGGGACATGTTTAATGGAGAGTGGAGGGTGAAGCATGGAGATTAAGTGTAGAAAGTGGGTAGTGTGGGTAGTTAAGAGGGTTTGGGAGGGAGTGGACATGAAAGGGTTAAGCAGGTTGGAGACTAAGGGAAAAAGTGATGTAAGGCAAGGGGAGGGTCTTGAAGGCTTTTGAGGTGGGATTTGGCTGGTAAGAGTCACATTTGGTGTGATCTTTTTGCCCTCCCATCCGATCCCACTTAGGTAGTGCATATTGGAGTTTGGGAGGGGTGGAATTTTGATGTGTGGACAAGCAGAGAAGAGGGACAGGCTTGCCTCTTTTCTGTTCCCCTCTGGCAGATAGCTGGTGGAAGGAGTTTGAAGTGGTGAAAGATTGTCATTGGAGGTTGTTTAGACCTGGTGGTTTTGGTTTGTAAAGGAGGCATTAAAGGCGAGTGGTAGAATGCTGGCTTGTAAGTGTGAGGGTAAGCAAGCAAATGGGGGATGCTTATTCCAAGGATGAGTGGTTACGCTGCCCTCATGGATAGTCAATGTATGCTTTCTTCTCCAAGGAATTGAAATTATGTTTATGCTTATTAAAGTTTCTTGCATTTATTGTTATTATGTTAAGCAATAAAGGTCATCAAAGGTCTCTCGTGTTTGAGTGGTTTATTAAAGTGGAACTTGACAACAAATCTTATAATGTGTTCTCTTATTTTAACTGGATAATTAGTCCATGCTGCTTTCAAAACAAGATCCTTATCTTAGCTGGAGAAGAATCTAACAATCACTGAACTTGGTGTAGGTGGATTTTTCTTTACTAATGTGTTGGAAAGTGATCTGTGTGCCCTTTCAATACTGATGGAAAGAGCTTTAGGTAGGTTCAATGCCTTAGGCAGCCAGGTATTTAGAAATTGAATCATAGTGTCTCCTTCCTCTTTCTCAATGATGCTATAAATCCTAATATTGTTCCTTCTGGATCTGTTTTCTAGATCTACTATTTTTTTCTCAGAAATAAATTATTTTATTTCAGGGAGAAATTCAGTGTTATTCTCACTCTCAATCATTCTTCCATCTAAATCAGTCATTGCCTCTTCAATATTGGAAATTTGTGAAGATTTTTGTTTAAGAGTTTCACTCAGCACTTCTACCTATTTTTTTGCATTCTTCCTTAATACTGTCTATTTTGCTTTCTAGTCTATCCATGTATATATAAAGTTCATTGATGTTGCTGAGTACAGACTCAACATCTCTCTTTACTGTATTGTCCTGTGCACTGGGTTTAGAGTGATTCATTCTGAGAGAATTAGTTTCTTGACAGGAAAAAGCAATGGAAAAGGTTCCAGATTTATTTTTTCTTGTAGAAGTTTTTCAGAAGTAGTTTAATTATACATCCATCAAATTCTGAAACATTTTCTTTGATTTTTTTTCAGTAAAAAATCCTGTCAGAGATGTTAAAATGAAACAGAGTAAAAATATTGTGCTGTTAATTGTTCATCGTCTTGGTCACGCCCCCACAACTGTAATTCTTGTAACACATGGGTAATTTCAGTAGCCTTGTTATATTACTGGTTTTAAAAAAGTGTAGGAGCATGAAGTACCATAAAAGCTGTAACACGCCTTGCAATGCCACAGAAATGGCAGCCAAAAGTAAAGTACTCTTCTAATCAGCTAACAGCATTAGAAGCTGGTAAGACATTTTGCTTTGTCTTACTCTTTGACTTTTTTTTACTACTTGTGTGTTAATAGTATTCATATCTTTCAGTAGATTTCTGATGCAGTTCTGTGGTTGCTGCCATTTATTAAGCCCAGGGATGTTCATTAACAACAGTGAGGATAATACATACAAACATTGTTATGACAAGCTTGCAATAGCTAGCTTCTTTATCTATGATCCTTACTATAATAAGGATATTTTAACAGGTTTGGAGCATAATCATTATGTTTTTATCTATTGTATTATTTTATATCTCATAGTATTCAGTCAATATCTGTCATTTGTATATAGGTTATTTATGTGTGTGTGTGCATGTGCATGTTTTTGTTTACACACACACACACACACACACACACACACACACACACACACACACACACACACACACACACACACTCACATTGACAGATAGACAGACACAGATAGATAGATAGATAGATAGATAGATAGATAGATAGATAGATAGAAAGATAGATAGACTAAAGATAATTGAAGTGTGTGATGTTGTTTGCCAGCTGACTATCTGCCTCCAGGCAGGTGAACTGGATGTTTTTTTGGTAGCATCTAGTGCTAGATTACCTAAGTGGCACATCTGTGGCCATTCTGTGTGGAGATGCAAAACAAATATTGGAAAATGTGCAGTTGCTTATTATAAGACTGCCTGGGATCTTGCAATGCCCACAGCATGGTAGAAAGCCAATGGCCTTGCATGTCTAACACTGCACTGCAGTGAGCATAATGTAAGGGCATGCTTTTCTTGACATATGTTTGCAGCCATGACTATATGGATTCTACAAACATGCCCTGTGTGCATGCCAGGTGTCTTGCTAGCATAAATATAGAGAATGTGCTAAGCAGTATCTAGATGTGTTGCATATGAATGTTACGGTTACCCAAATATAGTTATAACACTGATTAATATACTGGTGCTATGATATCCAATATTTGACTATAGTATGACAGTAATCATACTCACCACTACATCTGGAGAGACATAGCATACATCTTCAGAAGAGTATCCAGTTCTCCCCTATATACTTAAGAGCTGAAAAACAGTAATAAAAAAAGAGAGAGAGAGAAGCATCATGAATAAGTTATGCATCCTGAAACTATCACTCAACATGTGCAAAATATAGTGAAAATGGGCCTGGCAATCCATATTTACAATGCATCTCAGAATCACTCTCTCCGACCTTGTCACAGAAGGATGACATTATGTCTCTTGAGGTCACCACCGTGGTGCCTGTATTCCATAACATAGCAACTGATGCCAGTAGCAGCAGTCACCACCCCTACAAGACTGATCTTGGCATCTCCCTAATAATAGGAGTCCCATGCAAGCATTCCTGGTACATCAAACCAATCATAAAACACATTGTGTACACGAGATACAGAAATATATTTGTCTCATTAGACCGCCACCTGGCAGCACTGTCACTCTCAGGGTCTTTTGAAGTCATAGCCACTTAGTTTTTTAGTGAACAGGGGAAATGGTACCTCATTCTTTTAGATGAATGCTGGTGGCACATGAAACATACATTTATCTCCATTCCAGCCATAGTCATTGTTATACTCATGTATGTATGTGTGCACACTGTACTTCACAGATACTCATTTAAGTCTACAATTTGCAATGAGCCTCAATTCACAGCCTTGGTAATATGTTTATTTATTTTTATTTATCTTTATTTAACATTTGTTGACCAGGAATGTCCGACTAGGTTCCACAGAGCCTGTTTTCAGCGGAGGCCCGGGGAGAAACGCTCCAGATGCATGTCTTTGGAATATGTGACTACAAAAAAAAAATTGTAAGCTTGTTTCCTGCTTTTCCTGTAACCAGTCTAGTCCAGATACAGATTTGCTGTATCCAGGACTGTTTGTAAGGTTCTGAGACCGCAAGCCTTTCTGTGTTTGAGGGAAGCCTTCTAGTTTGTTAGTGGGAGTGGAAAGCACTGGGTAGCCTATCTACCACTAGAGTGGTTTCTGGCCCAGAAATTGAAGTTTATTGGTCATTTGGGCAGTTTTTCCATCTCTTTCAACTTTCTGGTTTAAAAACCTGCGTTTGCGCTTGTTTCCCACCTTTCCTGTAACTAGTCTAGTCCAGATACAGATTTGCTGTATCCAGGACTTTTTTCAAGCTTCAGATGCCCCCCAAAGCCTTTCTGTGTTGGAGGGAAGCATTCTAGATAATCAGTGGGAGTGGTAAACACTAGGCAGCCTATCTATCACAAGAGTGGTTTCTGGCCCAGAAATTGTAGTTTACTGGCTGTTTGGCAGTTTTTCCATATCTTTCAACTTTCTGGTTTAAAAGCCCATGTTTGCACTTGTTTCCCACCTTTCCTGTAACTAGTCTAGTCCAGATACAGATTTGCCGTATCCAGGACTGTGTGTAAGCTTCCAAGCCCCCCAAGCCTTTCTGTATTGGAGGGAAGCATTCTAGCTTATCAGTGGGAGTGGTAAGCACTAGGTAGCCTATCTACCACAAGATCCAGGTACAGATTCTTAGTTTTAGCACTTGAATTTGCTTATTCATGCTCGGCACTTGTTCAGAACTTGTTATCACTAAATAAGCTACAAATTACTACAGCACTCAACCTTCTTCTTTACCTACAAGAAAACAGTTTTTGTACTTACTTTCCTCACTTGCTTAGAGAAAAACATCTCTTATACTCACCATCCTCACTTGTCTAGAGGAAAGTAGTTTTTTATTCAGGCATGTCCAAGGGTCAGCTCCAAGTGTTCTCTCCTGTCTATCTGATGAATCTGGAAATCTTGGGGCAATGTAGCAATTGCCTCATGTACACAGACAACCCTCTCCTACCACCCAGCACCACAACCTGTGAGAGATGCACTTATCTAGCCAAACTGGAGGTAAAGCTCTCTCCAACCAAGACTGAACTTGGCAGTCAAGAGGAGAAGGTAAACACTTGCACCACACCACACTCATTACATAATCCTACTAAACCTACACCACCAAAATCCACACATAGAAACACAAAAACATTCACAGAGGCTCTCAATAATAATCTGTTCAAGCAACAGAAATGCAAGCGACCTCCACCCCCCAATACAACCCAAATGACACATAGCCCACAGACTCATTGTGCCAATAAACCACAGCCCATAAGGCAAAAACAATGTAACCAACACATTATTCATAGCTGACTCTATAGTCAGGCACACTCATGTCCCACTCACCAGGCTAAACAAGGGGAAGGTTACTATCAGCTGCCTGCCAGGATCCGCCACATAACCCCTCAGGTCACTTCATAACAAGTACAAATATGACTTTGTCATTGTCCATGTTGGTGTGAACAACCTGAGATGTACCTCCCTGGACTACATGAAAAGAGACATGGAAGAGCTCTCCGATCTTGTAGCCCAGGCAGATATGAACCTAGCCCTGAGTAACATCCTGCCATTGTCCAGAATGATACCGTAGTACAAGGACAAAACGATTGACTTCAACAATTGGCTAAGCTTCTGGTGTTATTCTAAGGGTATCCAGTATCTGTCTGCCTGGGATGACATGGTCGGCATACCACGATGCTTTGCCAGAGATGGCCTGCACCTCTCGCCCCTGGGATTCCGGATACTGGCTAAGGGTCTTGCCACCACTATAGTGCCTTTTTTAGGCAAGGTTCAAATGACAAATTCAGCACCATAAAAGGAACAGGCAAGCAAAAACTGAGGGTAATGCTACTCAATGCTAGAAGTCTAAATCTCAAAATGCACTCACTCAAGGCACTCCTTAAAATGAAAAACATCGATATCTGTGCAAAGACTGAGACCTGGTTCAAGGCTGCAGAGAGCACCCCTGCATTACCAGGCTATAACTCATACTACATTTTTCGGCCATCTAACCTGGACCAGAACACCAAAGGTGGAGGTGTGTCCATATTCATTAAGGATATCCACACCTCCAAGCTAGTTGTGCAGCATAATGCATCCATGGTTATCCAAGTGCAACTAACTCTGGGCAAAACTACAATCCAAATTGTAGCTTGCTACAGATCTCCCACCATGCCCCAGGACTCCCACTCCGCTATTCTTGATACATTGGAAAATATTAGGGTTCATCCAAACACCCTAATAATGTGCGATTTCAACTACACCACCATTAACTGGGAAAACTACTCATGTACCAACTCCTTCACACAACGCTTTCTGGAATTTATAAATTCCAATGCCCTGGATCAACTTATCCATGTCCCCAGCAGGGGCAACAATATCCTAGACCTAGTCATTACCAACATGAGTGTCCGGTGTTCCACATCTGAAGTCAACTCCTCGTTGGTCAGATCTGACCATAAACTAATCACCCTAGATCTCTGCATCCCGCCCCCACCCACCATTAAGGAAACCATGGTAAAAAATGTCTCCAAAGCCAACTTCACGCTTCTTAAGTCAGAAGTGGTGAACTTCATGGTACCCATGCAGATGGCAATATAGTTACGACTGCTGAATCCTTCACAAATGCACTCTATAAGCAATTACACGAGTGCATGGATCGTGCTATCCCAAACAGAACCAAGACACCATTCTCCAAAAAAAGGAAGCCACTCTGGCGGTCCCCTGTCATAAACAAACTCTACAACAGAAGGAAGAAACTGTTGCAAAACAGAGTAAAATCCCATGAGTGGAGGAGTTCCCTGGTCAGCCTCAGTAAGAAGCTGAGATCCCTTATAAGATCCTCCAAAGCTAGCTACGAAAACAAAATTGCCACTGATTCTAAGGGCAACCTCAAAGCATTCTATAGCTATGTCAAGAATCTCAATGGCAACACCCAGATCTGCTCTGAGTTACAGCACAACAGCATGAAAATTACAGAAGCAACTAATATTGCCAACATCCTGGCAGATAGGTTCAGTACTAACTTTACCCCCCTCTCACCCCCTAAAGGGTCTGTATCTATACAGAAAGAGTGCAGAGTTCCTGTAATCACATCTATGCAGGTAAAAGCTGCACTCTCTAAAACCAAAAACACAGCATCCACGGGACCGGCCAGCATCCCAGGCTGCATTTTACACAAACATCAGAACGAGCTGGCTCCCCACTTAAGTACCATGTTCAATCATAGTCTCACGTCAGGCTTTGTGCCCACTGAATGGCACACAGCAACAGTTATCCCACTCCACAAAGGGGGAGCCACCACTGATCCAGGGAACTATATCCCTATTAGCCTGACAAGCCTGGTCAGCAAGGCCATGGAACGTATCATTATGGAACTCATAAACAAAGACATTGGTAACCTCCAAACTCTGGACCCCACCCAATTCGGGTATGTGAAAGGCAGATCATGCCTTCTGAACCTGATTGATTTTTTTGAGGCAGTCACCAAAGAAATAAATGAGGGTAAAGTCATTCACACAGCCTATCTTGATCTTGCCAAGGCTTCCGACACCATCCCTCATTCTGAAATTATAGCTAAACTCACTAAACTAGGTATAAATCCCTACATCACAAGATGGGTTGCCAACTGGCTCGCTGACAGAACCTACACTATAAAAGTTGCAGACTCGAAATCTGACTTCAAACCAGGGACAAGTGGAGTACCACAGGGTTCAGTCCTGAGACCTCTCCTTTTTGGTATTTACTTCTCTGAAGTACAGGCTAACACAGAAGGCCTCTGGCTAACAAAGTTGACAGATGACTGCAAACTAGGAGCCATAGTCGAGTCCCCAAATGATGTGGACATCCTACAGAAGGGCCTCACTGAGACAGATGCCTGGTGTCAGAGGCATGCCTCAAGCTCAAT
Organism: Protopterus annectens; assembly: GCF_019279795.1. Classification (NCBI taxonomy): domain Eukaryota; kingdom Metazoa; phylum Chordata; order Ceratodontiformes; family Protopteridae; genus Protopterus; species Protopterus annectens. Next base: position 789,766,401 of record NC_056736.1, on the reverse strand, counting down.
GCCAAAAATCGCATTGTCATCCCCTTTGGTAAAAACTCTGTACCCATGATCTGCCACATAAATGGCAGTCTACTTAATGCCAAATGTGTTATAAGAGACCTTGGGACCCAGGTGGACAGTAGTCTCTCCTTTGATAATCACATTGCCACAGTAGTCAGGAAATCCTTCTATGTGGCACACCTCATCACAAAAGGGTTCTCATCCAGGAAAAAAAGAGGTCATTGTTCCCCTCTACTCGACACTCATTAGACCCATTATAGAATACAATGCCCCTTTTGGAATGTACCTCACAAGACATCTGCAGCAGCTGGAAATGCCACAGAAGTACCTCACAAAGAGCATTACTGGCCTCAAACAGATGCCTACACTGACCGTCTCAAAAAACTCCAGCTTTACTTTAATCTGTAGCATATCGCCTACTCTGAGGAGATCTCTGCCTAACATATAAAGCTATGTTAAACCCAGAACTGTTGGACATGCTACACCTAAAGAAATCCCAAACCCTCTGAGCTACATGCTCTAGGGACCTAAACCTTGTCACCACAATAAACAGGACATGCTAGAGGGATAGATTCCTGTCCCAGAGACTTCCTATACTCTGGAACAAGTTACCCATCTATGTCAAGCAAAGTTCCTCATTAGCACTCTTCAAGAAAAATCATGATGAGTGGATGAGAAATAGGAAATACACCCCGGGGATCACTTCTGTGGTTCTGCTTAACAGGGGCACAGGAAATTTACTTTCTTGGGTGACATAATCCAGGGAACCTTGTTGGCTAGGCTTACTTAGGCCATTGGGCCAATAGCCTAGTAACCTACCTATGAACCTATGAATCTATGAAAAGTGAGCTTCAGAGACATTCAATCTAAATAGGCTCTTTAATATAGTTATGATAAGAGCCTCAAGATGGTGTGATAAAAAACAGCCATAGCTATTATCTTGCTCACTGCGTTATGACATACCTCTCAACTGTACAAATTTTTTGCAGAATGTTCAGATGTTTGCCTCATATTTTTCATCTGTTCCTCATAAAATTTGTGTTTTTCTGGCAAATCACAGAAGATTGAAGTTACTAAATAACAATAATAATGAAAGCCATTAGAGATTCAGAATTCATATCCTTTAGAAAATACATAGCGATAGAAAACCTGTTTTTCTATTGACTTTTTTAAGTTTGTAAGAGCAGTATTTAAAAAGTGTCCCTATTTTTGGGCCTTTGTTCCTCCATTATTTTTGGCTTTGTGGAGATTTCTTGCTCTGAGAGGTTGAGAGGTCATGGAATGTGCTAAAGTCAGCAAAGAATCATAGTGTGACTCATACTGGAGCATCATTGCACTTTTGTGTTTTTATTACCACTACATTGGAGCTAAGTGAATAGGCACTACTTTTTGTAAATGTTAGGATACTACTTTGCACATCTGTTATACATGTTCGTTGTTGATAGACATACCTGATACTTTCCTTGGGGGAAGGAGACTGAGTTTTGGGGCTAAGCTGACAAAAGGTGACTACTAACTGGCAGATGTTTTTTTTTTTTTTTACAGGGTATAACATTAACATTTGTTAAACTTTCTAACTTTAAGTGCCACAATTGAAGGTTTGATGCATATGTTGTAAGGCAACAATGCATAGTCCCTTCTATTAGGTGGGGGCAGGGTGCAGATTTCTGACTGTTGAAATCCCTTAGTTGTTTATATGTTTTGTATGATTGCACAAAACTGCCATATCTTTACCTATATATCATGCATGGTATAGTAAGACAGTGGCTAGTCTATACGGAGAGCATTAATCAGTATGAGATATTTATGTATTACATTTTTTTGTCTCTTTGGACCTCATCCTTACAGCCAGGCCCCCAGTGCTCTGTGTCTGCTTCTGTTCCATCAGCCATCTTCCTAGCCACCTTTACTGAACTTACACCAGTATTGTTGGGGCGAGTTGTGGATCTTGGGCAATACTGGGGGTTTGGCCATCTGTGCTTCTGTTTTTGGGAAGTTCTTTTTTTATGCCCTACCTACTCCCTTTCCCCCACCCCTCACACTCATCGATAGTGTCCGAGGGCAACTCTCATCAATGGTCCATGCCATCAGAGAGCACCTTTTCACCCAGGATAGGCCCACCCATCCTTCTGTGCTGCCCTGACAGTTGCCTAAGCTACTAATCAAACATTGGTTACCTACACCATAGTCAGGACTTTTTCCCTCTATGCCACTAGAGCTGTTAGTATGTATTGCATGCTTGCCTGATATCTGCACATTCATACAGTAGAACTAGCTATTATGGGTTGAAAGGGGGAGGTTTTAACCTATGTCAATAAACGCCAGAAAGGTAATCAAACCAATAAATCCAAAAAGACGGATCGCACTAGTTGCAGGCAAACATTTTATTCAAAACAGCAAAGAAAGCTTGTAAGTGCTTTCGTCCCAAGTTTAAAACAATACAGCAACTTCATCAGACAAGCTAAAAAGAGCTAAAACTGCATTTAAAAAAGCAAGGCATATTACATCATTTCCTCTTTACAAAGTTAAAGGAAAATCGTGCTCATAACCATAGGCTATCGTCCTGGATCCCAAATGTAGAAATATTGCATGTTGTTACACAGTACAAGCTTAAATTGCTAATATAATGTTTAAAAACATAATAAAGACATATTAGAACATATTAAGCGTTTCATAAATATATACATATATAAAATTATACTAGTGCTTCAAAGGGCATACAGTTAAGCACTCAGAATATACAAGTTTCTATGAAAAAATCACTTCAAATTAAAAGATGTATTAGCATTTATTGTACCCATTCAATTCTAACTAGTATACTTTCACATCTCTCAAGTGTGTTATCATACTGAGATGGGCAAGACTGAAAATAGAAAATAAAATAAAACTACACTAGATGCACTGTGTTCAGGTCAGTGTATCTAGATGTAAACATGTGTATGCATGTATTCTAAATTAATTTTAGGCTCATAATCACATGAACAGTAAATATCCACATGTGAGAACAAAGGGGTGTCTTATGCCTTAAGCTTCGAAAGGCTAGATATAGATAAATGTACATTTAAGCCTGGCCATTGTGTGGAATCTAGTCTGATCTGCCAAAATAATTTGTCTTTTTCTAACAGGTAAGGCCAGGCTCCTCCTCTTAATGAGGGGGATATGGTGTCCAGCACAACGAACTTGAATTTGTGGTCAGTGTATTAATTAATGTGTTTTGCCAGAGCATTGACTACACAATGGTCCCTAATGTTTTGAAGGTGTTCACCTACTCTGTTTTTAAGTTTCCGCTCTGTTTTGCCAATATAAAAACTCACAGAGGGCAGAGTAAACTACCTTGTCGTAATTTCAGTTGAGTTTGTCCTTAATCCTTAGTTTCATGCCATTTATAGTGGTTTCATTTCCCTCTAATATGTTGGGGGAAAACTTACATGAACCACATTTGTGCATATAACTTGCCTTTTGTGGTTTATCCTGGTGTTCTAGTAGGGATTTCATGTTCTGCCCTTTACGGAAAACACAAATGGGTTTGTTCCCCAAGATGGTTCTCAAATCTGTTTAATTTATTAACAGTTTCCAGTTTTTTTCTAGGATGTTCTTAATAGAGTAGGCGTTGACTAAAAAAAATTGTAAAGAAACAAGATTTAAACAAGCTCGTATCATTTATCTCTGTCATTGAAACAACTACATTTGAGGCAGATTCAGTCATTACAGTTATGGTGGGAAAAGGGATGGAATGGTCATTATGGGGCACTTCTGTGTCCAGGAGGGGAGTAAAGTAGCCACACTCTCGTTTGATCAGAACTTAATTTTTAATGTTGTCAGCTAGGTTTTGTGATAACCTCTTCTAAGAAACATACTACACAAATGGTCGCATTCATCCAAAAAAGCTCCTTTTAGTGAGGTCATTGTGGCAGCTCTTACAAACTGGCCTTTCAGAATGCTCCTTTTCTGTGTAAAAGGGGTGGCAGCTGGTAAAGTGAAAGAAATTGTTAGAGTATGTACTTTTGCGATAGATCTCAGATGCGAATCTCTTGTTGACTATGTCTTTTTTAAGTGATACATCTAAATGAGCTATTTGTCTCTCACTGATGGTCTGTGTAAATCTTAAAAAAGAAGTTGAACTGTTATCGTCCAGAAAATGGTCAATCTACTGTTTGCGACCGTCCCACAGAATAAAAATATCATCCAGAAAATTAGGGTACATGTGACAAAATGGGAAAAATGGGGATTTAATAAGATGTTTTTTCTCCCATTGTAACATGACAATGTTGGCGTATATACCCCCACACACTGAACCCATGGCCACACCCTTGTTCTGGACATAATAGTTCTTATAAAATAAAATGAAGTTATTTTTCAGAATTATGTCCATTAACTGTTCAAATGTGTTGGTTCTGTCCTGACTTATCCCTTTGTCTGTCAAGTATTCACAAAACCATTGTATCCCCACATCATGTGGGATAACCGTATAAATGTCCCTAACATCCACTGCGATAAATGTGTAATGCTCGTTAAACTGTACTGAACTGATTTTCTTCAAAAAGTCCCAGGAGTCGATGAAAAGTAGGGGTTCAGATTTTAAAATACTCTTAATTGCCAAATTAAGAAGTTTTGCCAATGGTTGGGAAATAGAACTACACAAACACAAATATCTAATTAAGGTCTTTGATCGCTTCGGGTTTGATTACATGAATATGGTAATCAAACATAATGATGAGCAAATCACCATTTTGGGTCAAGAAGCAGAAAAACTTCATAAAAAAATCACGCAGGACCCTTTGTTTTCAACCAACAGGTTTGATTACACCCGTATTTTTTGCTCCATTGAGGAGTAAATGAACACAATTAAGAACAGGAAAATAAAAAAGATTGCAAGGGATGAAAAAGACTACAATTCCAACTGTGCATACCCCCCAACTCCTCCCTCCCAGGAATGGAAATCTAAACAATGGACCACCAACAGTCAGGAATTGGATGGTAATTTGGTGGACAGGATAACTTTAACAACAATGGCAATAAGTCTTTTTTAGAGGAAGACCAACCTGCTATGAGAAGATTGGAATGGATAAGGAACCAGCAGAATCAGACAATCTCATACCAAATGAGACAATAAATGGACAACTACCAGCAAGGGTACAATGGAAGGAACAGGGGACACTACAGGGGTGCATGGAGGAGGAGACATGGGAGGAATTCAATATGAACAAATTCCTTGCACAGAAATGGACACGTGAATTTATGGTACCCTCCCCTTATCAATTCACTTGAACACAGAAGGGGATTTTAAGGTGTACAATTACACAGATGTGGCATTAATGTACACTTATGTAATGTGTTGTCTAAGGGCTTTACTTTCACTCCTAATAGGTCAGCTAATGTTGTGAATACCATTGTGGATTTAAAACAACATGTTAGAAAACTTAATTTAAACTTGCTATTCCAAGGTGTGGATAACATCATACACCCATTGAAGGTTTCTAGCACTTATAACCCTCCAGCTGTTTGCACTCTCAACACATTCGAACGTGTGTGTGAGCTGGATATCAGAGCCCACTGTGTAAATGCTAAAAGGAACAAAGTTAAAAATAATTTATGTGCTGAAGAGATTATGTAACTAGACTATTTGTCTTCTAACACCAACCTTAGAGTAATGAAAAGGGGGTGGTGCTGTCCTTATGTGGAAGCATGACTATGTGAGAAAAATGAGAGAACTTTTGGATACACCTACATATACTCACAGTTCCTTAAATGAGTTGAACGGTGACTACCGTAAGATTAGGGGTCACCTACAAGATCTGTTTATAGATGGCTTAATTAGCATGGAAGAACACCAATACTTATCTGCCAACTATCTGATTACTCCAACAATATTTGGCATCCCTAAGATCCACAAAGACATACACCAACCCCCTTTATGCCCCATTGTTGATGCTAGGGGTTCTATTACCCAACCACTGGCAAATTTTCTTGATTTGGCAATTAAGGGTATTTTAAAATCTGAACCCCTAATTTGCATCGACACCTGGGACTTTTTGAAGAAAATCAATTCGGTACAGTTTAACGAGCATTACACATTTATCATAGTGGATGTTAGGGACATTTATACGGTTATCCCACATGATGTGGGGATATAATGGTTTTGTGAATACTTGACAGACAAAGGGATAAGTCAGGACAGAACCAACACATTTGAACAGTTAATAGACATAATTCTGAAAAATAACTTCATTTTATTTGATAAGAACTATGTCCAGAACGAGGTTGTGGCCATGGGTTCAGCATGTGGGGATATGTACGCCAACATTGTGATGTTACAATGGAAGAAAAAGCATCTTATTAAATCCCCATTTTTCCCATTTTGTCACATGTACACTTATTTTCTGGATCACATTTTTATTCTGTGGAATGGTCCCAAACAGCAGATTGATCATTTTCTGGAATATATTAACAGTTCAACTTCTTTTTTAAGATTTACACAGATCATCAGTGAGACACAAATTGCTTATTTAGATGTATTACTTAAAAAAGACATAGTCAACAAGAGATTCACATCTGAGATCTATCGCAAAAGTACATACTCCAACAATTGCTTTCACTTTACCAGCTGCCACCCTTTTACACAGAAAAGGGGCATTCTGAAAGGCCAGTTAGTTAAGAGCTGCCAGAATGACCACACAAAAGGGGCTTTTTTGGATGAATGTGACAATTTGTGTGATATGTTTCTCAGAAGAGGTTATCCACAAAACCTAGCTGACAACATTAAAAATGAAGTCCTGGTCAAATGAGAGACTGGCTACTTTACTCCCTTCCTGGACACCATACCTCTCAAGTGTACCTCATTATGAGGAATGTACCTCATTTGGGGACTTAAAAAGTTCATGTTCCTCGAAGTTCCACATTGAAAGGATCTGTCACACATTCACTGTTAGGAATTTTTTAAATGGTATCCATGGTAAATAATGATGAATCATATCAGTTCATTAACAGATCTTTATTTATAAATAAAACCAGCATATTTTAACCATCTTATGACCTCCCTAGTTAAAGTTGTTAATAAGCTGTTAGTATGTGTTCCACTTTTTGCCCATTTGTTCCACATTATGAGGGCTAGTGTTCCTCATTTTGGAGCTGGAAGGTTGAGAGCTATGCTGGACACAGAAGTCCCCCATAATGACCATTCCATCCCTAATCCCACCATGAGTGTAATGATTGAATCTGCCTCAAATGTAGCTGTTTCAGTGACAGAGATAAATGATACGAGCTTATTTAAATCTTTTTTCCTTACTACTTTTTCAGTCTACGCCTACTCTGTTAAGAACATCGTAGAAAAGAACTGGAAACTGTTAATAAATTAAATAGATTTGAGAACTATTTTGGGGAACAAACCCACTTTTGTTTTCCATAAAGGGCAGAACATGAAATCCCTATTACAACACCAGGATAAACCACAGAAGGCAGGTTACATGCACAAATGTGGATCATGTAAGTTTTGCACCTACATATTAGAGGGAAATGAAACCACTATAAATGGCATGAAACTAAGGATTAAGGACAAATTCAACTGTAATTACGACAAGGTAATTTACTGTGCCCTCTGTGAGTTTTGCCCATCTTTTTACATTGGTAAAACAGAGCGAAAACTTAAAAGTAGAGTAGGCTAACACCTTTGAAACATTAGGGACCATTGTGTAGTCAATGCTCTGGCAAAACACATTAATCAATACACTGAACACAAATTCAAGTTTGTTGTGCTGGACACCATATCCCCCTCATTAAGAGGAGGAGCCTGGCCGTACATGTTAGAAAAAGCCAAATTATTTTGCCAGATCAGACTAGATTCCACACACTGGCTAGGCTTAAATGACCATTTATCTATATCTAGCCTTTTGAAGCTTAAGGCGTTAAATAGATAAGACACCCTTTTGTTCTCACATGTGGACATTTACTGTTCATGTGATTATGAACCTAGAATTAATTTAGAATACATGCGTACACATGTTTACATCTAGATCCACTGACCTGAACACAGTGCATCTAGTATAGTTTTTATTTTATTTTCCATTTTCAGTCTTGCCCATCTTAGTATGATAAGACATTTGAGAGATGTGAAAGTATACTAGGTAGAATTGAATGGGTATGATAAATGTTGATACATCTTTTAATCTGAAGTGATTTTTTTCAAAGGAACTTGTATATTCTGAGTGCTTACCTCTATGACCTTTGAAGCACTAGTATAATTTTATATATGTATATATTTATGAAACACTTCATATGTTCTAATATGCCTTTATTATATGTTTTTAAGCATTATGTTAGCAATTTAAGCTTGTACTATGTAACAACATGCAATATTTTAAAATTTGGGATCCAGGACCATAGCCTTTGTTTATGAGCACGATTTCCCTTTAAGTTTATAAAGAAGAAATGATGTAATATGCCTTGCTTTATTTAAATGCAGTTTTAGCTCTTTTTAGGTTATCTGATGAAGTTCCTGTATTGTTTTAAACTTGGGATGAAAGCGCTTACAAGTTTTCTCTGCTGTTTTGAATAAAACGTTTGCCTGCAACTGGTGCAAGACATCTTTTAACCTATGTTAATAAGCCTGTGATTGCAATGGACCATGTGGACCAAAGGACTCCATGATGTAACCTCTGAAATGTTCAACCTCATATTCAAATCACCTCCAATGGAAGAATATGCTGTCAGAAAGTAAGTGTATGCATGCATGTGTGTGTGTGTGTGTGTGTGTGTGTGTGTGTGTGTGTGTGTGTGTGTGTGTGTGTGTGTGTGTGTGTGTGTGTGTGTGTGTGTGTGTGTGTGTGTGTGTGTGTGTGTGTGTTGGTAGGTTTTAAGGTAACTTAAATATCATTGCCTTTTTGTAATGGGATATTAATTCTCAATGGGGTTATGAGATAAACACTTATATCTATTTTTTTTTGAGAGCCTTTTTTTGGAAAATTTTAATCGTAAGGCCTAATCCTCATTTTTGAGCTGTTTAAGAATTCATCTTTAATATAGTGCTATATCTATGAGTTAGGTTGAGGAGCTGAGCCTCCATACACAAACCTGTAAAGGAAGCCCTATATAGGTAATACTAGGAGATTTCATTATGCTATTTATAGATACCCTGCCTTAGACTATAGCTTACTATATGCACACAGACTAAGAACAGGGGTCATTCTTTAGTAGTTTATGGTTATAGAGCACACATTATTTTGTCCGACATTCACAGCACATAGCACTAGCAAAGCAAGTGACTTACAATGGCACGCTATTACATCATTAGGCCCTGTAACACTTCAACAGTCTGGGAACAGACAGAGTTTAGGGAAAGAGACTCATACCCATCCACCACATGTGCTGCTGTGAACGATATTCACCCACAATCACACAAAATTCTCCAGAAATCCTTTTGTGTTTCAACATGGTTTCCTGTGACGGTTAATGCTGCCACCTGTTGTGTTTCAGGATAACACATAGTATCATCTCATCCTGACTACTGCCAAAAGGTAGGAAACTGAATAGGTAGAATGTGCCTCCTTGTTTATGATTTGTAACACAGTCCATGATAACACTGGACTATTGCTTATGGTGCTGGTATATGGGTAGAATAGGTACAAAATGCCAGCAGCATACACATAAAACATCTTTACATTTACAGGAAGACATGCCTGAGAAAGAGTGAAGGAAAGAAAGTTCTCCCAAGCAAAACAAGGTCTTCTGCTTCATGAAGTCCACGATCATGGTCAGCAGATAGTCTGGAATGAAAAGACAGACATGGCCTTTGGTGAGCATGTCTATTGAAATCTAGAGGAACAGATGAATATGGTCATTGGCAAGAGTCAAATGCATCAACATATATGACATATGGTCACTAACATGATTGTTCATGTGCAAATCAAGGCAACCCACCTTTCGCAGGAGTGAAGGGTCACTCCAGGGGTCTACTGACAGAATCACCCTTTAAGTGGCACTGAGAACTTTATGGCATCTCTGTTTGGGGAGCAAGACAGCTCAACTATTCCCAGTGGAATACTCAGTCTTGGAGCAGAACTGTACCAACCATCTCACGTGTCAGTTGGTGATGCCCCAGGTGGGTATTTCCTAATAACGTAACATGTAGGGCATGCCATACAACCTGTCGGGCTCATACCCATACAACTACTGAGCACTGCTGTTTTGTTTCTGCAGGAATACAGTGACTGTATCAGTCTGCACAAGGTCTGTTAACTTTTGACTCTAAATGTCACAGTGTTTTACAAGTTGTATTTTCACTAGGCTGTGGGGGATTGAGAAGGGCATATCCATACACTGGGGCATGTTTGTGTGTTTTCACAGGTGCTTTATTTGTCAGGATCCTCCATTCTGGATATCAGCATGCCTGATGCCATGGACATGCTTGAGCCAATGGCAATGTTAACCATGTCCTGACAAAGGTGAGGGTCATGTTGTAACATTAAACACTGGTACTGTGCCAGTTATATCTTTTTCCCCTTCCATACCCCTATACCTGTGCCTGTGCTTAAGCAAGTGCAACTCATCTTCCCAGCCCAAGATGCCACACAAGAACAGACCAACCTCTTCTGCAGCAACATTGACATACTTGGTTGCTGCCAGCTCCCTTGACTGTTAGGAAGGGAGTACAGATCAGCGTACCACTGATCATCAACTCAATAGATAATGCTCACTTTATAAGCTGAACATCTCAATGACCACAAGCCAGCATATGTGCAAGGCCATTATACAGGGACAGGCATATAACAATACAGCTATAACAAAGCTCATTAGTTTGGCATGTGGTCTATGTGATGACCTACGAGAGAGGCAGGCCCATTTATGTAGCATATTTAAAAGCACTTATAAGGCATTTGCAAGTTGTAGATATCTCTGTGTAGGCAGCTATCATGACCATCACCATTGTTGTGGCTGGTTGTCCTGCACTTCTGGTGGAGAAGTTCACCATGTGAGGGTGATGACATGGTCTAGCCATTACACCACAACCATTTCCTCACCTCCAACCAGTGCTGAGCGCATTGCAGAATGTCATGAACAAAAGCATGTACAGGCTATTCATGATGAAGCCATCTACAGCACATCATGCAATCCATGCTCACAAAACACTACATCCCCTGTGTACACTGCGAATCATGGCTGTGGCATTCCCCGATGGGAACATGCATGATAAATCCACTTATCCTCTGATGCGGCCTTAGACCATCTGTCAGATTCAAGCACAGTGCTGTCTCTTCTTCCTGAACTTTTTCCATACACTCACTGAAGCCCACCAGCACCCCCCACCTTTGCCCAGGTACAACACAAGGGAGTGACCACACTCTGCATTAGCAGTTTTTCTGGCTCCACATGCTTACCAGAACAAGGCACACACAGTCACCCACAGCAGGACAACCCTCCCACATGCAAAAACTGCCCACCATTCGTGATACCTGCCACTGAATCTCCCCCACCTGTGCATATGATGACAGCTATAGCCTGCCCCTAGTATTCTATTACTTAGGTTGCCTAAATCTGATGCACAGTGTGATATTCATGCACGGTATATCATAGACTGATTGTAATAATGTGTGCATCATTTTTACTGTTGTGTGTCACAGTGAATCTGCTCCATATATATGAGCTGAACATGATCTCTTAGCTACTCCCAAATCATAATATACCTGACTCCATCATGATGAAGTAGTATTATTTATTAAACATCGCTGACATCATCATGAAGTCTTATTTATTAAAAGAGATGAAAGTGCTCATTTTATAGTGCCCGTGTTATATTCATTTTATTAGACACAGCAGCCCTGCTAATTTATTGTGTTCTTTGAGTTGTTTTGGAGGTGGTGCATATAACTATCTATATGCATATATATATATCTATATATATCTATATATATATATATATATATATATATATATATATATATATAGTTATATATATATTTATATGTGTGTATAAATATATATTTATATATATATATATATATATATATATATATATATATATATATATATATAGATAGATATATATATATATATATATATATATATATATATATATATATATATATATATATATATCTAGGTCTACTTCATCTACAACTCATTTGACTAACTTTGATTTGACCGAGATTCAAATCACCTAAAGTTCAAATTACCGACAACTCCTTTGACTGACTCTCATTTCACTGACTTTTAAGCGATAGACATAATGTGATTTTCTGTGCAACTGTGACTTGCTTGTGATAAAAAGAATTACTGTAACTTTTAGTGCTGATACCGATAGTCATGTAGAACATAAGAGTTGTGGTGTTTTTAAATGTAAGTATTTCTCTTTACATTTTTATGGGAAGTATCTAAAGTAATATGGTGGGTGTTATGTGCATTCCCAGCAGTAGTGGCAGCGTATAGAGTACTGTAAGGCAAATAAAAGCTATATGCCCTTTTCCCCACTGTAGTGCGATCCTGGAGTTAGTATATAAATTTCGGGGGGGGGGGCACAGCCCCCCACCTAGCTTGGCTTTATATTGTCTGAATTCTGTTAAGAGGGTAAGTAAGTAGTTTTTAAGTTCTGGAATGAGTTACTCATTGGTGTTGTTAGTGTGCATGTCTATAGTGTAAAATCTAGTATGTTGAATTTCAGCATTGTAAGCTGTCTGTGAAATGAGAGTCAGTCAAATGAGTTGTCAGTAACTTGAACTATAGGTGATTTGGTCTTAGTCAAATAAAAGTCAGTCAAATGGATTGTAGGTGAAGTGAAGTAGATATATATATATATATATATATATATATATATATATATATATATATATATATGTGTGTTAAAGAAGTAGCTAGCCCTAACGTTTTTCATGACCAAAGTCTCAGAATTCCAGTGGTCGTGTCTCTTCACACTTTTTTATTTATTTTTGATTCATGCTGTCGTATTGTTCACTATAACTAACATTTTAATAATATTGTTCTTTTCCATCTACGTGCTCATTAGTATACAGTGCTGACTGAGATATTTTGCTGATTAGTTCAGTCATGAAAACTCTGTCTCTGAATTGGGTCCTTCCTGCATGTGGCTGCTCACCATGCAATTTCATCGACTGCAAAACAGATGTTCCATTTTTAACTCAACTTTGGACTACCTACTATTTTTTATTTGATTATTTTGTAGCACGTATTTTACAGTTCAATTTTTATTAAGTGAACAAGGTGCATAGCGTGATATAGGATGTGATCATCACATCCTGCACACTGCAAAGTTTCTTCTTGGTTTGTTTTTGACTCGGTATAGGTTGCATTCTGTGTTTTTCTGAGATTTTGAGGTATACCACAGATTTTTCTTTTTGCAATGCAAACATTAACATGCACCTTGCTTTTTAAAAAATGTACTGCAGTGTTACAGACTGCAGTTCCACGTTGGTTTTCCACAGGTACCACCTTCATTCTAGCCTTCTTTCACACTTGCATTCCATCTCCAACAGTTAAAGCTAGACACTTAAAAAACATATTTGTTTCAGCTCAAGAACTGCTTACAGTTTTTTTGAATGTAGCCCCCTGGGAAACAAATGTCTATTTTGCACTTGAAATATGTTTCAGACAATGAGCCCTTGCCTTTGCAATGTCCTCTTTAAATGAATTGTTTTGAAACACAGACCAGCAGCACTCTGGGCCTTCTGCAGTTTCAGTGAACAGGAACCAATTTCATTTTAATTTGACTCGAAATGACAAGGCAGTTGGGAGAGTTATCTGTCAGTACTATAATCTGTGTTCTTCATGACCTTTGGGTATACCTCAATGGTTTGAGAATAAAGCAACATTTAATTTAAAGAATGTATGGTTTTCCACAAGGGAAACAAAAGAGACTGCTTAGGTAAAAGGCATTCAGAATTTTTGCTATAGACAAAAGGAAATGAGTCATGCTTTCTTTCTTCTACATACAAGTACAAAACAACCTTGCAGAAATTATATACATGTGTTCTAAAAGCGTTTTTCATTACCAGCCTAGATGGATAGACTTAGTAAGTGATCAGTGCAACCATGATTGATTTAGATTTTAATAATGGATTATTTTAGCTTGAGTTATAAGCAGAAACTGAGTTTGTTTCCATAAGCCTTGTAAATACATGTTTCTCTGTCTGCTGCAAATATAGGATTTTAGTTGTTCAACAGCTGATTGCTCTTCTAAAAGCCTTGTAAAAATGTTTTTTTCAAGGAACAAAGGGCAGCAAAATAAAACAAAAAGAGGATGTATGTATCAAAGATAAACATGTCTTGAATAAAGATTTTTTTTTATTTTGCTTCGAATGAAAAGAAAGAAAAAGGCAGAATCTTCATGAAATGAATAAATAAATCTGCTTTTCAGAGGCTTTGTTGTTGCAAGAGACCATTGAAGTTTTGGATCATAAGACAAATGTTCCAGATGTGTCAAAAATAAAATATTTCACAACTCAATGCCCCTTTGTAGCATCTCTACTGTGTATAAAAGGCATTGTTATCTGTCTAAAGTAATTCTGATTTTGTATTCAACAGAAGAAAGCTTTATTTTCCCTCACCCCCACCCCCCTTGGTTAGAGCTTTTGTTTTATAATTTATGTTCCCATGACAGCTTTGCTGACATTCATCACCCTTTCAATGAGGTCCATGTCATTTTGCAGTTTATTGAATGGAGACATTCCAAGTTGTAGGACTTTGCTTCTGGTCACAGTACAAATACTTCATATTTCAGCCATGAGCCTGTATCCCCTGGGGTAGTCATAAAGGTTTGTTTAATAAAACACATGATATAGTGAAGAATTGTGTACATCACTTTGCGTTTGCACAGATTACATGAAACATTCAGCAACAGAAAGTATGAGAACCCTCTTGCCTGATACTCAGCTGAATTCATTGATCTGGGCATGTATATACCTTAGTAAATGAGTATATGCATTTGTCATAAGCTTCTTCATCCCTTAATTGATTTAGTCAGATAACTATTAGAATCTGAAATTAAAAGAAAATGTAGTCTTTGTCTTCCAGAGCACAGTGGCTGCTTCATTGACTGATTCATTGCAAAACATTATTTAATCTGTTTGCATCTGTCAGGATTCATCTGCCTCTTTCCATATTACTCAATAATAATTAGTAAGGGGCTAAAAGCCTTTAAAAAGTCTATATTTGTGTTACTTTACATTGAAAGGTTGTGGTGATTAAATACTGCCTAAAAGACTTAGGAAAAATTAGTGAAGTGACTAGAATTTTCTGAGCCCCATATACGTGATAGGATTCCATCACTGTGTCATCGAAAAGTTTGTCAAAGAAACAAATGACATGGCCATATTGTAAAGATCCTGAAATGGAAATGCTTCCCTGGTCCCATGACAACAATACATATATATATATATATATATATATATATATATATATATATATATATATATATATATGTTTGCCTGAAATTTGAAATTTTCAATCCTTCCCTCTTCTTTGGCCTTGTAAGAATTTGATGTGCACACCTGTTTGGTGTTACCTGTTATACAAATGTACCTATTATAGTCTATATTCTATATACTTTCAAATGTGTAAACAAATGGTACTTTTGTGAAATCTGAACAGTATTAAGAAAACTTGGTAATGCACTCATTTTTAAACTACCTATGTTGTAAATAGGAAACTACCATAGGTTCAAATCCTTCTTTTTTAAGTTTTAATTTTATCAGCATTTGTCCTCCTTCAGCACATCTCTTCCTCCCTTCATCTCTCTCTCTCTCTCTCTCTATATATATATATAGATGTGTGTGTGTGTGTGTGTGTGTGTGTGTGTGTGTGTGTGTGTGTGTGTGTGTGTTTGTGTGTGTGTATACATATATATATATATATATATATATATATATATATATATATATATATATATACATATATATATATTTACGTAATTATTCTATATGTAATTTATGTATATTCTCTAGTCACTCTGTTGTCCGCTCAGTGTAGAAGTGAGCCAGTGTTGCATTATTAACACCCATTTTTTAAAGGTATTTCCTATATTTTAGTTAACTTGTATATTGAGCAACCAAGAACCAAACACGAACAATTAAACCAAGTATGAGGCAAAAAGATAAGCCAGTGCCACCAAACATGACCAGTCAGCAGCTCTCCAAAATAGTTTAATGATAAATATCCAAGGTAGTTTAAGCACTTTCGTCAGGAATACATCAATGACTTCATCAGAAACATTAAAACAAAACTTTTCACACATTTAAAAATGTTACAGACAGCATCACATGATAAAAACCACAAATAGGAAACCTGGCCATGAATATGAATAATTAACTTCAATTGGGTCCATTTAAAGTAACAGAACCCCCCCCCCCCCCACCCCATTGTACTTAACACATAAAAATGTCATAAAAAACAGTCACATTCAAAAATTCACAAACAAGTATTCTAGTGTGCCTAAATAAAATAAAATGTATACATTTAAAGCTTTTCATATTAAACACTGTTTATGGATATGCTATCATTCAAACCTGGTGCAGAATATGCATTTAGTTTAACCCGCCAGAGTAATTCTTTGTATTCAAGTACAATTTTCCAAGGACCCCCCCGTGCCTCGTTTTTCACCATGTCAATACCTGAAAAAAACAAATGGTGGTTGGGAAAAATAGAAATATGTTTGGCTAGGGCATTTTTGTTGTCATTGTTCCTAATGTCCCTAGTGTGTTCATATATATGATCACAAAACTTTCTCTGAGTCTTACCAATATAAAAACTGGCACAGTTTTCACAGGATGCACAGTAAACCAGACCAGAGGAGTTACAATCAAAGTGAAAGGGAATTTTAACATTTATGTTGTTTAACCTAAGGTGATCACAGACCTTCAAAAAGGAACATTGTCTTCAATTCCCATATATAAAATTGCTATTTCTTCTCTTGGAAGGTGTAAAATCTAATGACCCTTTGAGAAATTGCTTGATGGTTTTCCCTTTATTTATAAACAATTAATGGGCCTGAACCCAAAGTGTCAGTGTAACCATCAAAACAATGAAAGATGTTCCAGTTTTTAACCAGAATTGCCCTTAACAAATCCGCCCTGGAATCATAAACAGTCAAAAATGTCCCCTGGAAATCTTTATCAGTGTACCCTTCCTTCATTGAAATAATGTTTTTCATACTTTCATCAACTATTCTTAACAGAGGTTTAAACCAGCCCTCATATCTTTTATTTTCCACTTCCTGTTTAACATTGTGTATCAAATCCTTAGGGTAACTCCTAGTTGTAAACATCTCAACAAGGCAAGTCACTTGATTTTTGATACACTTGGTCATCTGAGACTAACCTAGCCAGCCTAACAAACTGGACTTTAATGACAGCCTTCTTTTGGTGCACAGGGTGGTTGCTCCCTAAGTGTAAGATACCGTTGCAGTAAAAATAAAATGTATGAGTTTGAAATTAGGAAAGTATGGCATCAGAGAACATTAAATTCTGATTTTTTTTTAATTCAAACTTCTCAAATCCTTAGCTACAAACAAAAGCATTAGGGTGATGAAGCCCAACAAGGGAGGGGGTGTTGTGGTTATGAACAATGTTTTATACTTAGAAAAGATGCATGTTTTTTATTTGACAGTGACCAGTATGAAGAGACTTCTTTAAACTGTGTCAACATTTCTTATTCAAAAATTGACCTCACACTACAAGACCTTTTGGACCAGGGGCAGATAACCTACGATGAATGGTTGTTTTTGCACTGCCAGTCTCCAGTGGTACCTTCCATTTTTGGATTGTCGAAAATCCACAAGGATCCCAATAACCCGCCCATGAGACCTATAGTTAATGCAGCTAAATTCAAAACCCATCCTATAGGTAAATACATTGATGTTAAACTAAAAAAGGTATTAGATGGGAGTCAGCACCTGTGTCATGACTCTTGGGACTTCCTATTAAAACTGAGGAAAGCCAAATTTGACAAAGATTTTGGATTTGGTACTATGGATGTAATAAACCTGTTTAATGTTATTAAAATCCATCTAGTGAGTTTGATTTGTTTGTTTCTCAGTTAAACAGTACCACTTCTTTCTTAAAATTTACTCACTCCTTTCATGAAGAAAACATGCACTACTTAGATGTGGAAGTGACCAAAGATGTTAGTTTAAGTAGATATTGCAGTAAACTTTATAGAAAACCTACCTACTGCAACAGTATCTTACACTTTGGAAGCAACCACCCTGTGCACCAAAAGAAGGCTGTCATTAAAGCACAGTTTATTAGGCTGGCTAGGTTAGTCTCAGATGACCAAGTGTATCAAAATCAAGTGACTTGCCTTGTTGAGATGTTTACAACTAGGGGTTACCCTAAGGATTTGATACACAATGTTAAACAGGAAGTGGAAAATAAAAGATATGAAGGCTGGTTTAAACCTTTGTTAAAAATAGTTTATGAAAGTGTGAAGAACATTACTTCAATGAAGGAAGGGTACACTGATAAAGATTTCCATGGGGCATTTTTGACTGTTTATGATTCCAGGGTGGATTTATTAAGAGCAATTCTGGTTAAAAACTGAAACATCTTTCATTGTTTTGATGGTTACACTGATACTTTGGGTTCAGGCCCATTAATTGTTTATAAATAAGGCAAACCCATCAAGCAATTTCTCGAAGGGTCATTAGATTTTACACCTTCCAACAGAAAAATGGCAATTTTAGATATGGGAATTGTAGGCAATGTTCCTTTTTGAAGGTCTGTGATCACCTTAGGTTAAACAACATAAATGTTAAAATTCTCTTTCACTTTGATTGTGACTCCTCTGGTTTGGTTTACTGTGCATCCTGTGAAAACTGTGCCAGTTTTTATATTGGTAAGACCCAGAGAAGGTTTTGTGATCGTATATATGAACACATTAGGGATATTAGGAACAATGACAGCAAAAATGCCCTAGCCAGACATATTTCTATTTTTCCCAACCATCATTTTGTTTTTTCAAGTATTGACATGGTGAAAAACGAGGCACAGGGGGGGGTCCTTGGAAAATTGTACTTGAATACAAAGAATTACTCTGGCAGGTTAAACTAAATGCATATTCTGCACCAGGTTTGAATGATAGCATATCCATAAGCACTGTTTAATACGAAAAGCTTTAAATGTATAAATTTTATTTTATTTAGGCACACTAGGATACTTGTTTGTGAATTTTGGAATGTGACTGTGTTTTATGACATTTTTATGTGTTAAGTACAATAGGGGGTTCTGTTACTTTAAATAGACCCAATTGAAGTTAATTAATCAAATTCATGGCCAGGTTTCCTGTTTGTGGTTTTTATCATGTGATGTTGTCTGCAACATTTTTAAATGTGTGAAAAGTTTTGTTTTAATGTTTCTGATGAAGTCATTGATGTATTCCTGATGAAAGTGCTTAAACTACTTTGGATATTTATCATTAAACTATTTTGGAGAACTGCTGACTGGTCATGTTTGGTGGCACTGGCTTATCTTTTTGCCTCATACTTGGTATAAATGTGTATATTGTTCTGCTGTTATCATGAAAACATAATAAACTGTTCTGATTTCATTTGAGTACAGTTCCAAATCATACTCATAAGATATTTTTTAACATTCCTTTTGATTCAGTCTGATACCCATTTAATCTGTAGAGATCATTAGACTGACCCAAATGGGGTCATATTAAACAGTACATAAACATGGAAAAATGGGAAATCCTTATCCTCTACATTTTCTTTAAGAAAAGTTCTCTAAAAAGGAGCATTTTCAGGTCATTGGCATTCAAAGCATAGTACATAAATGCATATTCTTTAACTAGTTAGTGCAAATAACTTATTTTCTGGAGTTACAATGTTATAATGTTAAAGCATACAGTTTAGGCTTAGGACCTCAGAATTGGTTATTACAACTCCTACTCTGTTAATTCCTGGTCATAAATACTTTTTCACCAAAGTGAGGATCCACTTGCCCTTTAAATTGAACCAGACATCTGCATACTTTAGGCAACACAATTATATCAGTTTTAACAAATGAAGGTAAAAGTGTGTCTCAACAAATAGCCCTGTTACTCTGTTAGGAGCTTATGAGATTGCTAGATTTCTTTTCTCAAAATGTAATAAAATTGCAGGGACGTTATATCCTCTGCAGTTGGCTTAATTCTTTTCATAAACTACACAATATCTAGTAGGCTTATTTATCCATCTAGCCAGCTGTTTTATTGTTCCATGGTTCTGATTTCACACCACACATTTAATATTCCTTTTCCTTCTTGGTTGCCTACCCCCTTCCTTTATTTCTGCATCCCCTTATAGAAGGGTAATGTCATCTCCCATAAAACTTTGACTCCTGTGAAGAAATTCTTCCTGAGAGTTCTTAAGCTGAATAATCTGTTTCACTTCATCTTTCTTTCTTTTAGCCAGCATGTGAGGACCCAATCAACTCTTTTACCTTTTATCCCTCAGAAATCATGGTATTTCAATATCTCTGTCTCAACTCCTCATGACGTTTCCTTCTAAAGTATTTCAATATTAAATTGTTCTTCCTCTGCCCTAATAACATCATCATCTGATTTATCATTACAATGGAAGACACATATCCTCCTTTGTTGAAAAAATAGCCGGCTTCCATTTTTGTCCAAACCTCATTTGCTTCACACGTCCTGTCGAAATAACACTATAATCTCGTCACACTGACATATGTTAAATCTAATCCTGAATTATCCTTCATGTCCACATCTTCCAAGTCATTTAACTGCCTCACTGCATGCACTGTATCCTTTTTTCTGCTTCCTTCTTTCTTAAGAGCCTACCACCTGTTTATACTTTAATGATACATGGTCATTGAAGCATTATTTACCTGTCTCACAATTTTTCAACCTACCCACCATCTTGCCTATAGACAGGATTCACTTCAGTACATTTCATTCTTTCTGACAATCCCTAGAAAATGTTAATTGACTCTCACTATTGTGTCTGTCTTAAACATATCAAACCATCCTTTCTCCACTTCATTCTTTTCTACAAATGTTCTGGCCTGTGTGTTTAATATATTTTCTTTAAGTTTAGGTGTGTTTTGCCATTAAAATACACGCCAATAACATTCAAGGAATCACCCTGTCCAATTCAGGCTCCATGTTTCAGAGAAGTTTTGGAAAACGTTCCCTTATCCTCATATAGGCCATAAATATTTTATATTTTCTACATCAGTTCTGTCTTTGCATCCCCTATGATTTACCACATTCTGTCATCCAGTTGAAATACAGATATAAAGATACATTTTACTGGTTTTCAAATACAAAATGAAAGCATCTCCTTCTCATCTAACCCCACTGCAACATAATCCTATATTCAGAGGTACCTTTATCTTCAGTTTCAGTTCTTGCAGTAGATCGAAATCAGTATTCTTTCTCACCAACCTACTTTGGATCTGTATCCCATACCTCTCCACCTCTTTTCTCAAAATATCTGGACAGAGCCAAAAATAATGGAGGGACAAAGGCCAAAATATAGGCAGAGATTTTAAATATTGCTGTTATAAACTTGAGAAAGTTGTTAAATAACAGGTTGTACATTAGTGTGCAGTGTTTGAAGGATTTGAAGTCTGAAACTGAAATGTCTGTCACAATTTAGTGACTTTAATCCTCAATGATTTGCTATAAAACACATTTACGAGGTGCAGACCAAAATGACAATGTAAAAACACGGACATTCTGTGAAATTCTGGACAGTTGAGATGACTGTACCATCTATGTGAGTTGTGAAATGCCATTTGAGTTATGTGATACTGGCCTCAGCCCTCAACCACTGCATTTCTATCATTTTTGTTTACCCTTTCTTTTCTTTGTCCTTGCTGAGCAGGGGTGCCAAAGATACCTTTTCATATCATTGCCTGTATCAAGTTGCGTGAATGGGATGATGTCATACTTAACCCCATTTGGGGTGGGCATATTGATATAGTTTGCAAATTTGATCTCTTGGCGGGGCACAACATGTAAAATTATTGCCAACTTAAAGTTCACCTCCCTCCTACACATGCAAATACTCACACACACACAACACATGCACACACACACACACACACACACACACACACACACACACACACACACACACACACACACACACACACACACATGCTTGCACATGCACACAGAGGCATACACACACAAAATTCCAGCCAGTTATCAGTCATTTATATAGCAGTCGGTATTTCTCTTTAAATGTAGTATGTCTAGTACCTCTCACCGTACCCCAACACAGAATACTAGCAAGATATCACTTACTAGATAAGAGACTCCCAAGTTTTATATCAAATTTAATACTAGCTGCACATGACCCAGTAACTTAGTGGAGCTTAATGGAATCTTTTTTGGCACTTTTTAACTGCTCAGAGTTAAATAAAACAATAATTGAATTCAGTTCAGACTACATTTTGAATAAATTGCATTTATTTAAACTGTATTTGCTTTAACACTGCTACACACCCATGTGTGCTAGCTTGCACTGCACTTGAATTGTTTTTAGTGCTGTTTTAGCTGCTTTTCTGTAAAAAATAAAAAAAAAAAAAAATTCTAAGCTTGTTTCATGCCTTTCCTGTAACTAGTCTAGTCCAGATACAGATTTGCTGTATCCAGGACTGCTCGTAAGCTTCTGACCCTCCCAAACATTTCTGTTAGGAGGGAAGCCCTCTAGCTTACCAGTGGGAGTGGTAAGCACTAGGTAGCCTATCTACCACAGGAGGAGTGGTTTCTGGCCCAAAAATTGTAGTTTATTGGCTATTTGTGCAGTTTTTCCATCACTTTCAACTTTCTGGTTTAAAAGCCCACTTTTGCACTTGTTTCCCACCTTTCCTGTAACTAGTCTAGTCCAGATACAGATTTGCTGTATCCAGGACTGTTTGTAAGCTTCTGAGCAGTGCTAAAGTCTGCTCTTCAGTTTTTCCTTAGATCTGCTGGTTTTCTCCTCTCCTGCACTTTTACTAGCTTATTAGTCTAGTACTTTGCCAGACTTTTTGTAGTAATTATTGTAGCACACAAAAGTGCTACCAGCACTAAACGTTCTACAAGGAAATAGTTTCTGTACTTATTATTAATGCCTACCCCACCAGGCAATTCTAAAGGTAAGTTCCCTGTGTTTTCTCCTATTAACCTGACGAACTTGGGCATCATGAGGCAATGTAGCAACTGTACACTGACAACCCTCTCATCTTACCTCCCAATACTCAGACTTGTGAGAGATGCACTTATATATCCAAATTGAAAGCCATGCATTCTCCAGCCAAGACCAAAATAGCTGGTCAAGAGGAGGAGGTCAACACTTGCACCACACCACATGGAACACATAGCCCTCCAGAACAAACACCAGCACTGCCTTTACTTAAAAACACAAATCACACACCCACATTCACAGAGGCTCTAAATAAAAACTACCCAAACAGCAGAGACCTCCAAGGCAGAAACACACTCAACCACCACAACACAACACTAATCATGAGACACATAACTCTCCCTAAGGCAAAACAGCATGCCCAATACACTAGTCATAGTTGACTCAATAGTTAGGCACACTGATGTCACACTCACTAGGTTGAATAAGGAGAAAGTAACAGTCAGCTGCCTGTCAGGCACCAGGATCCACCACATAACACATGCACTCAACAACAGGTACAAATACGACTTTGTCATTGTACATGTGGGTGTGAATGACCTGAGACATACCTCCCTAGAGTACATGGAAAGAGTCATGGAGGAGCTCTCGGATTATGTAGTCCAGGTGGGTATGACTCTAGCCCTGAGCAGCATCCTACCATCACCCAGAAAGATACCACAGTACAAGCAAGTTTCTGGTTCATTCTAAGGGGATCCAGTATCTGTCTGCCTTGGATGACATGATCTACAGACCTCAATGCTTTGCCAGGTTACTGGAGTGGTTATGGGGGCTGCTTGTGCCCCCATTTATGCCAACTATGTAATGTCCTTCTGAGAGCAAGAGTATGTGTTTCCTTATGCCTATAAAGAGTGTATCAAGCAATGCACACATTTTTGGATGATATATTCATTGTGTGGGAAGGGAAAGTAGAGCAGCTTAAGACATTTTTGGAGTTTATTAACAATACTGTGGAGTTCCTCAAATTTACTTATGAATATAGTGCTGAGAAAATATCTTATTTGGATGTTTACTTGGAGATGGACAAAGAGCAGAGGTGTTTGAGATCTGGGATTTACAGAAAGGCCACCTTCTCCAATTCTTATTTAGATTATAGTAGTTGGCATCCCCACCATCAAAAAAGATCCATTGTCAAGGGTCAGATTGTGAGGGCTGCCAGAATAGTCAATGATAACAAGGAGTTTATTAAAGAATTGGAATTTATGATAAAAATGTTTATAAGAAGGGGGTACCCTGAGACCTTGTGCACTGACATTAGGGATGAAATTATCTGTAAATGGAAAATTGGTACATACAAGGCCATATTGAAGGGAGCACCCAAAAGTGTTGTAGGACAATTGGGAATTGATGTAGATGAAAGTGGCCTAGAGAGATAAAATGAGGGAATGTTCTTTGTCATTACCTTTAATCAAGATGCTGAATGGTTTACCAAGACCATTCGGAAGAATTGAGGTCTATTAAGGCTGGATAAAAATGTGGATGAAAAGATGGGGGTAGCTCCTAAATTTGTGTTCCGGAGAGATAGATCTTTCAAGGAGATTCTTGAGAGGGGGTTGTGTAGTACGTTTGTAAGAACTAGTAGGACATTAGGAAATTTCAAGTGTGGGAGATGTAGCACCTGTAAGTATATCATGGAAACAGGGTTAAAGATTAGGGTACATGTCACATTCCTATCCAGGGGTACTTTAATTACCACAGTCAAAATGTTGTTTATTTGACTAAAAGTATGTCCTGCGTTTTATGTAGGAAAAACTTGCAGGCATTTTAGGGAGCGAGTGAATGAGCATTTACTTGACATTAGACATATTAGAATGACCAATGCCCTTGCTAGTTACATTAGGAAATTTTCAGGGCACAGTTTTAAATTTTGTGTAATACAGCAGATCAATCAAGACATCCAGGGAAAGACATTGGATGTGCATTTAGACATATGTGAACTAAAATGGCAACTAAGATTAGATGCCCCAAATTTTCTTGGCATAAATGATAGTGGTAGCATTGCTCCCATACTTAAATTAAAACACATTTTAGGTAGAAAATAGTATAAGTTATTATACTAATATATTTTAATTAATTGAATTTTTATAGAGAAACTGTACAGAGCTTACAATATACATATTTTTATGGGCATTTATTGTTGTAAGTGCTAGTTATTTAGTTATTTAATATTTTAAATATTTTAAACAAGTTAGTAATGTTGCTTTAAATTCAACATTGGATAGTTGGTTAATGGGTGGGGGTATTTAAAGGAATGTTTAGGCATGTATTATTGTTCTGATGAAGTCCTTAAGGTAGGGACAAAACCTAGGTTAACATTTCATCTTGTGTATCATTTGTTTTTACTATTAAAGTTTGGTTTGGTTTGCTGTTCTCCAGTCGTCTTCTTGGCACTGCTACAGTTATCCCTCTCCACAAAGGAGTAGCGACTACAGACCCTGGGAACTATCACCCCATTAGCCTGATGAGTCTGATATGCAAAGCTATGGAACGTATCATCATGGACCTAATAAACAAGGATATAGGGAATCTCCAAACTCTGGATCCCAGACAGTTTGGTCTTGCGAAGGGTAGATCATGCCTGCTCAACTTGGTCAACTTCTTTGAGTCAGTCATCAGAGCTGTGGATGAAGGCAAGGTGGTTCATACAGCGTATCTTGATCTGGCCAAGGCCTTTGATACCACTCCCCACTCAGGAATCATAGAAAAACACACTAAGCTAGGCATCAACCCCTATATCACTAGGTGGGTTGCAAACTGGCTCACAGGTAGAACACCCAGTGTGAAAGTATTTGACTCCAAGTCAGACTGCCGACCAGTTTTGAGTGGAGTCCCACAGGGTTCGGTCCTGGGTTCTCTCCTGTTTGGTATCTACTTCTCTGAAATCCAGGCCAATACGAAGGGACTCTGGCTGACAAAGTTCACAGACAATTGCAAGTTGGGAGCTATTATTAACTCCCAAAGTGATGATGACATCCTACAGAAAGGCCTCATTGAGACCAATAACTGGTGTCAGAACCATGGCCTTAAGCTCAATGCAAACAAATGTGTTGTCATCCCCTTTGGGAAAAACTTGGTTCCCATGAATTACCACATTGATGGTAGTCCACTGAACACAGAAGGCATTATAAGAGATCTGGGAACATAGGCTGACAACAATCTCTCTTTGACCACCACATTGCCACTGTGGTCAGAAAGTCCTTCTATGTAGCACATCTCATTACTAAGGATTTTGCATCCAGGAAGAAAGAGGTCACTGTCTCCCTCTACTCTTCCTTCATTAGGCCAATAATTGAGTACAATGCCCCATTTGGCATGTATCTCACTAAACACCTGCAACAAATGGAGAGGGGGCAAAAGTACATCACAAAGAGGATCCTAGGCCTTAAAACATTTGTCCTATATGGATATACTCAAAAAACTCTAACTATTCTCTGTCTCATATAGCCTACTTAGAGGCAATCTCTGCTTGACTTACAAAGCCATGTCTGACCCAGCTCTGTTAGAAATGCTACATCTAAAGAAATCCCAATCCCTCTGCACTACATGCTCCAGAGACCTCAACCATATTACCACTATCAACAGAACATACTGGAGGGACAGGTTCATAACCCAGAGATGCCCATGCTATGGAATAGACTTCCCATACATGTCAAGCAGAGCACCTTACTTATCCTCTTCAAGAGAAATCTTAATGATTGGATGAGAAATAGATAATTCACCCCAGGGATCACTCCAGTGGCTTTACTCAACAGAGGCACTGCAAACTAAGGTTGGGTGGCACGATGCCAAGGTAACCCTATGGGCAATGTTTGTACAGGCTCCAGGACCATTGGCCTAGTACACACCTATGAACCTATGAATCTATGAATGTATAAAGTCACATGGGTGGAAGGAAGGGATTCATAAAGGTTACCACAACGTACACAAAATGTGTCTACTTTGTGTAACCCTTTTGAGTAAATAGATAGCAAACGGTTATCTTTTCTTCTTACCTTCACAAGAAATTAACAATTGATCTGAAGGTCTGAAAGATTTAGTTCTGTCAATATAGTACTTAGTTTTCTGTGGATATCAAAGGTATGGAGTATCCTTTCTCATTTTTAGGTTCAGGAAAATAAACGGGGAGATAGTTTGGCATAAAGTACATTCAGACACCACTTTAGGCATAAAATAAGGATTAGTTCTCAAACAAACCATGTCCTTGTGGAAAATTGACTCACCAGAAACACTTGCAGCTCAGATACCCTTCTTGCAGAAGTCAGAGCAATGCGTAAAACTCTTTTCCTTATTAAGAACCTCAAGTCAAACAAATTAGCTGGTTCAAATGGAATAAGTGTTAGTTTCTCTAACACAAAAATAAGACCCCAAAGAGAAGCTACCGGTTTACTTGGAGGCCTCTTATGTAAGATCCCTTTCAAGAACATTTTGGCATGGACTGCCTTGAAAGAGAAGAACCCATGGGCAGACATGCTGAAATGGCTGATAAATGAGCCTTGATTGAGGAATAAGAATGGCCATAGGATAGTAACTCACACAAACATTGTAAAACCAGAGAACAACTAGCCCTGAATGGGTGCTTGTTTTGTTGTTGGCACCAACTAGAAAACCATTTCCATTTGCTAATATATGATCTTCTAGTAACATATTTTCTTACTTCCATTAGCACTTGCTGCACATCTTCAATATACAGGTGGCTAAAAGGACTTAAGACCCTGTCATCCAGGCAGTCAGTTGAAGATGATTGGCATACGGTTGTAACAAACACCCCTGTTCTTGTGTGAGTAGATCCATTCTGTGAGGAAGTTTGAGGTAATTGCCCCTGGCCATTTCCAAAAGAAGTAAGTATGATTGCTTTGGCCAGAAGGTAACCACCATAATGATTTTGGGGGATTCCTTCTGAATCTTCAGAAGTACCCTGGATATTAGTGGAAAGAGGGGGGAAAGCATACAGGATTATTCTAGTCCAAAGAAAAGAAAATGCATCTGTCTTTCAGGCCTTCTTGCATGGAGTCCTGGAACAGAATTTTGCCAGTTGATTATTCAGAGAGGACACAATTGAGAGTGTGCTGTGAAGCTATATCCCAAGCTAACATGACTAGCCTGCAAAGGGGGATGACATAGTTCCCCCTTGCTTGTTGATGTACCACATCATTGTGACATTGTCTGCAACCACTTTGAAGAGGTCCCAGGACCAAACATAGTTCAGAGAATACCTTGATCAGGACAAACATCTCCTTGGTATTTTTATGCTTATGTTTGTCCTTTGTGTCCCACAATCCCTGCACTTTTATCTCTCCTGAATCTGCTCCCCAAGCAAAATTCAAGAATCTGTAGGGACTGACTGCTTTGGAGCAGGCCGTGAGAAAGAGAGACCTTGATTTAAGGATATCTGTTGTCTCCAACAAGTGATGTCTCTTCTGACAAACCCCAGTACTGGGATCTGAAAAAATAAAGGGTGTTGATGCTGGGGCCAAAGAGATTTCAAATACCACTGTATCTATCTCATGTGGAGTCTTGCCAGGGGTATCGTGAGTTTCATCGATGCCATGAGATGCAAAATCCTAATGTATTCCCTGTGATTAAAGACTTAGTGGAAAACCTTAGCAATAGATCTAAATAAAGATCTATTTTTTCCTGTGGGGAAAAGCTCTTTAAACTGAGGTGTCTAGTTGACATCCCAGGTAGCCAATCCTGTGTGAGGGAGTCAAGAAAGACATTTTAATGTTTGCTTGAAATCTCAGGTTGTTTCAAGAGAACTCTCACCCAAGATCTCTGACATGTTGAAAAAGACTCTGCAAAGCTAAGCAAGTTGTCTAAATAGGAAAAAATTCAGATACCCTGTAGCCTGCAATGAGCTATAACTGGAGCTAGACACTTTATTTTGAACAATCATGGTGCAGTGAATAATCCAAAGTTTAAGACAGAGAACTGATAATGTGATCCAAACACAAAAAAACCTTAAGGAAACGAAGTGTTGATGAATAGGAATGTGATGATAAGCATCATAAGTCTAGTGTTACCAGGAAACTTGAAAGAAGAAGAAGAAGAAGAGGGGAACAGGTTGTGAAGTAACATCACTTTGAATTTGAGCACTATCACAAATAGATTTAGGAAAGATCCATAACTGGTCTCCAAGCATTTTCTTTATTTGTGACTAAGAATGTCCTTGAATAAAACCCCTTCCTCACCTAGGAAGGAGGAACAGATTACATGATTCTTTGGGACAGCATGGGATGAAGAACAGCTGGAGACAAAAGAATCTGATCTATGGGATGAGAAATGACCTCCTGGGAAGCAGAAATTCTTTCCCATCATTATTTGTAACACTGATGAAATGATTTTCAGAACCCACTTGTCTGAAACAATCTGCTGCCAGAGAGAAAAATGAAGATTCACACTTTCTGAAAGAGAAAAAGGGCCAGGGTTGGAGGGAGTCACAAGGTTTCTTGAATAGTCATACAGACTTGGAGTATCACCACCACCACAACAAAATCTTTCACTCATAAACTACTGCTAGCCCCAAACAGCTTCCTACTACACAAACCCAAAAGGCTAAAGGTTATTCCCTGTAATGACCTAGCCTTATCTGGAGATATCCATCCCAACCCTGGCCTTTGCCTCACTACTAACAACTCCTTCCCCCCACCCCCTACTTCTCCCACTGCACACAACCCTTTCCCCCCTCCCACTACTTCTTCTGCTTCCTCTCTTAACACCCTTAAGTTCTTCACTATCAGTGCCCAGAGCCTTAATAACAAAATACACCAAGTACAAGCTTGGATTTGCCACAACCAACCTGACATCATAGCCATCTCTGAAACCTGGCTAAAACCCCATATTGCTGACTCTGAAATCTTACCTCCTGGTTTCCAAATCCACAGAAGTGGCCGATTACATAAAAAAGGTGGAGGCTCTGTGCTAATCTACTCTAACCTTCTTTCCTTAATCCCTCTACAAATCCCAACTCCTCAATTCAAAAATTCTGAACTAACAGCTAGTCTCCTACAATTAAATAAACACAAGAATATCTGCCCTATCTCCCTATATATCTCCCCAGGTGACAACATTTCTACCCTTGAAAATATTCTTTACTGGGCCTCAACTAAAATAAAATTTGAAACCTGCATTCTAGGCAATGTTAATATTGATTGGAATAAAATCAACTCGCCTTCCCCCTCCCTATTCATTAACCTCTACAACTTCACCCAAGTAATCCACTCAACCACTCGTCCTAACAAAAACCACCCCCCAGGATCCATCATTGACTGGATCCTAGTCTCCCATCTAAACAAAATAATTCTCTCTGGCACTATCCCAGATACCTTTAGTGACCAGCTCCCTGCTTTCATTCATCGCTCAGCCAACTCCACCCAATATCAACACCATTACATCCACACTCGTAATCTCAGCAACTTTAATCCCACAATTTTCTCAAACACTTTTAAACAAATTAACTGGCAAATCCTAAATACTCTTCCCCTTGACAATGCTGTAGAATACTTTAACTCTATCTTCCTACATTCTGTTAACTCCCAGGCCCCTCCAAGAAACAAACGAGTCAAAGCTAATTCTGCTCCATGGCTGTCCAAAGAAACAAAACAAATCATGCATCGCAGGGACAAATCCTGGAAGCTTTACCAGAAAAATAAAATGTCTTCTACCTTACTCCAATACACCCAACTCCGCAACCAAGTAAAAAAACTTATCACCTTGGACAAAAAAAACTACTACAATAAACTTCAGTCCAACATTAACAAGAACCCAAAACAATTCTGGAAAACAGTTAATTCTCTACTCCATCCAGGGTCCAGGAACAATCCCTGCCCTGACCCTAATATAACTGACACAGAACTAAGCTCTCACTTCAACACATTCTTTACAGAATCCATAGCTAAGCTAATCAAATCTTTCCCAAACAATAATCCATCCAACTCTCTTTCCTCAACACCCAACAACCCTAATAACTGTCCTCTTAATTTCCAGCTCAAACCTGTTTCAACCACTTTTATAAAACGGCTCTTATCCAAACTAAAGCCATGCTCAAATGCCCCTGACAACATACCTTCCTCCTTCCTCAAATGTGCTGCTGAAGGCATTGCTCTCCCAATCAGCATCCTAATTAACAGATCCTTAAAAGAGTCGTATGTACCCAAACTTTGGCATTCAGCCTACATTCTACCTCTTCACAGAGGAGGCAAAAACTCCAATATCTCTAATTTCCACTCCATTGCCCTACTCTCGCCAATATCAAAAATTCTAGAAAAATGTGTCCACCTCCAAATTATGCCTTTCTTAACTCAGAACCACCTCCTAACACCCACCCAACATGGCTTCCGCCCTAGCCACAGCACCATTACTGCCTTACTATCCTTCTTAGAAACAGTCAATCGAGCCCGAGATTCTGGACTACTAGTATCCAGAGTACTGCTAGATCTTTCTAAAGCTTTTGACACCATCTCCCATAAACACCTTCTCTTTCATCTCGCCAATCTTCATCTCTCCCCTGATACTCTATCCTGGTTCTCCAGTTACCTATCAGACAGATATCAAGCCGTCAGATGGAAGAACTCTACCTCCTCCTTCTTGCCAACACCCACCGACATTCCCCAGGGATCCATCCTCGGACCCATGCTTTTCAACATCTTCATAAATAACCTTCACACTGTCATCCCTGATACAACAGTTATCCAATATGCTGATTATTCTACCTTAGTCTGCACCATCTAACCTTCCTCAACTACTGACTAACTGACTAAAACCCAAATAGCTTTTTCCACTACTGAGAACTGGATGCACCAAAACCATCTCTCCCTCAACTCTAATAAATCTAAAATACTTCTTTTCCCTCCCTCCAGGGCTTTCTCTTTTGACAAAAATGCTTTCAAAATCCTAAGCCAATCCAACACTGCTATAGACATGGTCCATTCAGCAAAACTCCTTGGCATTACCATAGATGAACACCTTAAATTTGATATCCACATTCAACAAAACATAAAGAAAACCCACCAAAAGTTAGGTATGCTCTCTAGGAATAACCGCTTTCTCTCTAACTCCTCTAGGCATACCTTGGCAACTACCTACCTTCTACCTTTTTTACTATATGGAGCCCCTCTTCTAACTAACCTGTCTTCTTCCAACACCTCTAAACTCAAAACTTGCTATAATAAGATCTCTAAATTTGCAACTAAATCCAAAACCTCTACTCACCACTGCCTTACCTTACAATCTCTGAACTGACTAGAACTCTCTAACCACCTAGACTATCTCCAACTAACCACCACTCACAAATTAATATTCTACCCAGATAAATGCCCAGCCTTAACAAACATCCTTCCCCCATACATCCCAAATAGATCTCTGAGATCTGAACACCAAAATGTAATCGCTATCCACAAACTCAAACATCCTGCAGGCCAGCTCCTTCTCTCGTTCTCTCTAGGCAAGAAATGGAACTCCCTCCCTCCTTCACTTAGGACTGCACCAAACTCAGAATCCTTCAAGACCCAACTTTTCTCATACCTGTCTTCTAAACGGAAATGTTCCTGCTTTCACCCTACGTAAATTCAAGGGAATTTCCCCATTGAGCTCTCTATACTCCTTGCTCCATGCTACCCTCAAACTATTATTTTCTATTCTCCTAAAACAAACTTAAGCTAACATTCTCTGATTAAGCAATCTCTCTCTCTTGACTCCAAGTATGTAAATATTGTAAATATTAAGTAACCTCAGATCCTTTATATTACAGACAGTTGAAACTTGCTGCTCTGAATAGAAATACCTGTAAACTGTATTCTCTATTATCTTTAATTGTGTTTATGATGTACATTTATGCATTTGCTTTTCCTGACTGTATGAATTTTATACATGTATTTTTACCTTTAACATTATGTAACCTTTATTGTATTGTATTGCTTATGAAGCTTTTCTCCCTGGGCTCCACTGAAAATGGGCATGTTCTGGCCCAGTGGACTTCCCCGGTAAACAAAATGAAAATAAATAAATAAATACATAAATAAATCATTAGTTTTGGTAGGTTTGAGACTTTTTTTTGGAACCTCCTTGCCACCTCTTCTTAAAAGTCTGTTAACCTGAATTCTGTTGAGGCTGTTTTTTCTGTTTTTTGTCAAAATTTGATGAGGAAAAAGTGCATCTCTTGGACAATTTGAAAAAGGAGGGCTGAAAAGTCTTACAGATTCCCTGTATCGGCTTGCAAATCTCATCACACATTTTGATCACCTCTTTGGCAGATGGGACAAGCACTAAATCTCTATCTGAGGGAGAATTTAAAATATCATTTTTTACATCCTCTGTCAGGTTTTGCGAATGCAGCCGAGCAAACCTCCTTATAAGAGTTACCAGTGGTCACAGTGGAAGAAGTATCAACATATGCATACACACACTGTAAACAAAGGAGTGACCTGTGCACCAGAAGAAACTAAGTTATTTAAAGCAGATTTGTCTTCACAAGCAACTATAGATAAAATATTCCTCATGTTTTTACAATATGTCAAGATAAACCTTAACATATGAACCTGACAATTTAATATTCTAAAATTCTAATTTGCAGACGTATACACTTTTTGCCATACCTAGCAATCATTTTCCTGTCCTTATCCTGAATCTGAGGACAAAACCCTGAATGCATCCCTGCATCTTCTTGTTCAGATTTAGATTTAGAATCTTGAATCTCTCCAGGAAAGGAGGCATCCCTCTTTTTTTACCAGAATCTAATCTACAAGAAGGATCAGTAGCCTGAATCCAACCCCAAGACAGTCCCAGTAAACTACTCCTATCCAAAGAAATTTGTGGAGGAGTAGATACATGCATGGTTTTCTGGGGGTTTTGATAGGAAAAATGGGGCCAGCCATGTTACTAATGGCAGCAGCTGCTTCCCCGGCGAGGGGCACAGCATTCTGACACAAGTAAAACTTCTCTGTTCCCTCTCTCAGGATCTACAAGACTCTCTCTGTCTCTCCCTTGCCCCCCAGAGGGGACCCAACAGCCATACAGGACATGGCTAACCCTCCATCCAGAGTAGCTGTAGGTGGTATACCAGAGGGATCCAGAGTAAAAGATGTTTTGAGGTACAACAAATGGCTACAGCAGAGTCACCCACCTCTGGCTGAGGCATATTGCTAGCCTGCTATGGTGGCAAAGTTTGTTTGCTTAACTTTTTCTTTTTGTGGCTGGAAGAAGGACCAACCATGGGACTGACAGTCTGTTCCGTGGTCAAGCCAAAAATGGTGTCTGTCTCCTGGGGCAAACAAGCAACAATGGCAGTAAAACTACTAGTTCACAAGATTTACTTTCTTTACACACAAAAACATATATAGTAAAAAGCACTTTCAAAAACTGTGACAACCCCACAGTGGAAAACAAATCTGTACAGAAAATATTTCATAAATTGTCTAACACTACTTTTAAACTGACAGAAAAAACGAATGCTCCATTTAAAAGTACATTACAGTCTCGAAGACAATTCGATAAAATCAGCATTCCTTGCTTTAAAATAGCTTTCCTGAAGAGGAAAGTAATAAAACCTCAGCAAAATGGAAGGTTTGCTTGACAGTTAGGGTGAATGGACTGGAAGGTGTCCTGAAGCAGTGGCTGTCTGCTGTCATATCCTTGACAGGATATAACCCATATAACTACGATTGCTGCAGTAGAGATAATTATGAATAACATCAAAGGATTGAGACTGAGCTCATAGCTGTTTTCGTAACACATTTGTTGTAATTAACATTTTCTTAGTAGCAGCTAGAGTAATATTAAAGGCAAGCACTAGTTAGATTAGGTATACTAACAAATGGCTGTGTATTAAATGTTTAAATGACAACTTTTCATTAAAACATTAATAATTTAACAACTAAGAACTTTGCTACACCCCTAATAATTGCACATTCAGAACTAGGGGTTTTAAATAGAACTGAATAGATAACTTATCAGTAGGCAGGAAAAAAAAAACAAATCTTCTCCAGGTAGCTCACAGAGACAACATTCAAAAACAGAAATGCCAGCTGCATCAGCACTGACAAACGTGTGACAAAACATTAATTGCACCTCTCAATTTCTTTGCTCCGGAATTATAAGCAGATACAAAAATAATGGGGGACAATGGCTCAAAATCAAGGGCAATTATTAAATATAAGTCTAATTCACTTAAGTTAACAGAACAACAGTTTTTGC
Organism: Protopterus annectens; assembly: GCF_019279795.1. Taxonomy (NCBI): domain Eukaryota; kingdom Metazoa; phylum Chordata; order Ceratodontiformes; family Protopteridae; genus Protopterus; species Protopterus annectens. Next base: position 789,731,078 of record NC_056736.1, on the reverse strand, counting down.
ATCACTATGCATTTTCTGAAGTACAAAACACTGCTGAATGGCATTACTGATTGTAATCTTCAATGACTTATCAGACAATCAAACACTTTAGGAGGGACAGGGCAAAAATATGTGTTCTACAAAATCAGGGACAGTTGAGAGCTATGAAAGCCAAGCAGCCACAGAAAAGCAACAGACAACAATCTCTTCTTATCTTGCAGTGATTTCTGTCCAAAACTATTTTGCAGACACACACACACATCTGCTTGTTTTAGGTGTGCTAGCTTAAATTAAATTCTTCTTACAGTAATTATTATTGAAACAAAATAAATAACTCACACTTTGGTAACTAAACTGTTTATATCCCTCACACTAGTGACGCAAAACAGAAATACATTTTAGCATTTCTATTTGTCTTTGAGTGTGATGTGCTCCATAAAGTCAGTCTGTCATTGATTCTACATTTAGATTCATAGATTCGTACTAGGCTAACTGCCCTTGCGAGCCATTTTAAGCCTAGACAATTATCCCCTGTGAGATTCAAACCCTGTACCTTGTGTTTGTAAGGCAAACACCTTAACCATTAGGCCATCCTCCCAACCAATCAAAGTGAAAAAGAGTAGCAGCTATAAATTTGGAGGTAGAAGTAGGTTTGCTCCATGAAATGTGAAATGTTTGAGAGGTATGGGTGATATAATAGGACATCTCGTGTCTCCAGTATGTATTGCATTCCCATTGTGTACCAACACTGTTTAATCCACTAAACTGCGTTAGTGTTTGGATGACTATGAAACTGTAATATATCCACCCAGTGTTAATCACCATAATCTCCCATTTCCTTATTGGCATTAAATTACAGTTACAACCAGCCAAAAGGCAATAAATATAATTTAAATAATAATGCATCTTAGCAATTCAGCCTGAAATATATGTGTGTGTGTGTATTTATATATATATATATATATATATATATATATATATATATATATATATATATATATATATATATATATATATATATATATATATATATCTATATACATATATATCCATGAGTCTACTTCAAAGGATCAAAATTTAAAAACATCAAACCTCTGATCAGTGATGACCAGATAACTGAAATTGTGAAATATCAGACATAAAAAAAAAAATCTAACAGGTGAAAATGTTATCTTCTATGTTTTTGCAGGGGGCAAGCCCTCCTGCAACCTTCACAACGCCTGCTACTTAAATATACCAACTCAGAGATCGCACTACAGTGAAGAGAATGGTAAATTTTCCATTCTACACTGTACATCAATTCACAATATTCAATGCTTCACAAAAGCGATCATCTGGTCTTACATGATCAGAGGTTGGAAGTTGTGAAATTTCGATCCTTTGAAGTAGACCTATATAACTATATATATATATATATATATATATATATATATATATATATATAGTTTCACTTCACTATCTCAAATTACTGAAAGCTCGAAATCCAGTAACCCGAGACCATGAAGCTGAAAACCAGAATGCCGAAAGTGCATAAGAGTGAATTTGAATATCTGAAATCTGCGCTTATGCATTTCCGGCACATCCCGTGTATTGTTATGGTGCCTGAAATAGCAAGCAAGTGCATGTTTGTGTGTGTTTTTGTATGTTGTGTGTGTGGGTAAGGGTAGGGAGGTGTAAGTGTGAGTGTGAGTGTTGGATTTGTTGGTGTTTGTGCATGTGTGATGTGTGTTTGTGTGCGAGCGAGTGGAGGATGGCGTGGTGTGAATTTTTTTTTTATGTTATGTGCGACCTCAGAGTTGGTATATATATATATATATATATATATATATATATATATATATATATATATATATATATAAGTAGGGGTGTGTGGGGGGCACAGCCCCCCACATGGGGGTGCACGGGGGTTTGCACCCCATTTATATGTAGTGTAGGGTTGTGTGGTTTTTGTGCTGTGGGTGGAATGGTGTGTATGTTAAGTGGTGTATGGTGTATGTATGTTTGTGATTGTGTGATTCGGGATTGTGGTTTCAGTGTTGTGAATGGTTCGAATTCATAGTCTCGGGTTACTAAATTTCAAGCTTTCAGTAATTTGAGATTATGAAGTGAAACTATATGTATATATATATATATATATATATATATATATATATATATATACATATTTATATATATATATATATATATATATATATATATAAGCAAAGTCCTCAGTATGCACTTAAACCTATTTCTCTAAAGAGTGAAAAGTAAAACTTAAAGAACCGAGAGCTACTTCTGTCGCCCATGTAACAGGATGCAGCCAGTCTATTGACAGATATCTCTCTGACTGCTGATAGAAGAAATTGTTCCAAAATACTTTACAGTGACTGTAGAGTTTTCTCTTTTCTCCAACATTGTATAACCTCAGAGTAGCATTATGTAAGTTTGGGGATTCCTTGGCAGCTTCCTGCACTGCAAAAAGAATTGTTCCAAGAATCGTTCAGACAACTTTAGAAATCTGAATCTTACTTTCCCCATAGTCTTTTGCCCTGATGATTTCACAGTATTATGACACTAACTATCTTTTTGGCCTACACATACTTCTACTTTTTCGTTATTTATTTAGATAGTTAATTTTCATATATAGGCTCTTCTTCAGCCATTATTTGTACCAAAATTGCCAAGTAAATATAATATATACAATTTAGTACAGATAGTTAACCAATATGATTTTTGGAAAGAGGAAATAAATGAATTACCCTGAGTAAACCTTCCCATATGTCAACAATGAATTCCAGACACTGGAGCTGTGAGATAATGATCTTTCCCCCATGCCATCATTTTATCTAAACTGCAACTGAGTCTTGTTTCCATTTACTACTGAGACTTGAATTGAAAGAACTCACTCTTACTATTCAAGAGGTCATTAAAAAGCCTCCAAACCCAACTTATGTCTCTTGCATCCTGGCTTGTTGAAACACCATTAGTAGAGAGTGGGATGGTCAGTTTCGTAAAGACGGTATTTCCTCACTCCCAATATGACATATTAAAAAATATGAAACCAAGAATGTAAGAAACCCATTTCTTACTTTTACATTCAACAATACAGCAGATAGCAGGTATTATTCTACTTTGGTCTAATTTCATATCTGCAGGCAATATTGTCCTATGTACTGGACATGTAGGCTATTAAAATATATGTAATCCCCAAAATGTTAACAAGGTATACAAGAATAGCATTATGGGCTTAAAGAAACAGAAATCTAGACATGAGAAACTAAAAACATTGACCACACATTGAGGATCTTTGCATTTTAGCCAACTGAAATGGGGTTAAGCTCAGTATAAAATTCCTATCACATGCCAGGCTTCCTATGAGGAAAAACTGCTAGCTAGGAAAAGTGTGTGAACACACCTAATGTCAACAGACAAACTCTCTACAATGATTAAATGAAAATAAGAGCAAGTGAGCTTCCTTTGCATCCTGACAAACTGCCATGCAGCATTCAACTTCCCCTGTTCCCTCTACATACCAGCCACTAGCATGTGAGAACCTAAGAATAACCAAAATCACCCAGGTGAATAGAAACAGAAAGAACACCATACCTATAGTCTGACATGAGGAGCAAATAAAAATTAAATTAAAAATGAAAAAGTATTCTATTCTGTGTTGAAAATGGCCATTACACCACCAATTACAGTAGTAATGCATACACAAGGTACACAGCATACACATGCATGAATTGGTAGGGTAAGCAGAAGTCAGAACTTTAGCCAGGGTGGGGTGAAGGGGCTGCCCAGGTATAAAGTGCTAGGAGGTATGATTGGCCAGTCCTGGTCTGTCTTCATTTTATACCACCATTCAGAAATGCTTGTGTGGTATAAACCGCAGCAAATGTTTGCTTCAGTTTCAAACAGCTTCTTTTCTTTTCTTTTTTTTTTTTTTTTGGCTCTTGACATCCAAGTTGGGATAGGGCACCAGATCACAGGAACAAGAATAGCTAGGTACATTTGTGGCGGATTAGATCTTTACCATCACCTAGTCAGCAACTAGCATAATTATTTTTAAGTTTTCTTTGTTATTTTCATCATATTTTTTTTTTTTATTAAATGCACAAGAACACAGCTAATGTTTGTGTTAAGCAAAAACCATAGACGAAAATAATTACAACATGTAAAGACAAAAACTACTCCATTGATTGATGAAGAAATCATAAGGTACAAAATAGGAATAAGATCATGGCAGATTAGCTTTGGTGTCTGAAAAGAGGTCTGGAAAGATATATTGTGCATAGTAGTACTCAGCAAGCAAAAGGCTAGAGAAAACTGAAAATACTGGTGGGAGTATATAGAAGCATTTATTGATCACCCTTGCGTATTCATCTGAATCATATTCGCTGTTCATGCATATTTTTTTATTCTCCCCATCATCTGTTCTCTGTCTACGTCAGTACTTATTTTTTGTCTTCCTTTAATACATTTTTATTTGTTCACACACCACTGCTTTCAAATCTCCATTCTCCTCTCCTTGCCTAGTTTCTATCACCATTATCACCTCTTTACTAGCTTTTTCCATTTGCTACATCTGACATCTGCTTCATCATTTCTCCCTAGCTTCCTCCCACTCCTGTAACTATATATTGCTTTCCTAGAGCAGTGATTCCTTTTCTCTCTGCTTCCATTTTATTTTAAAAACACGTTTATCCTAATTAGCTTTCCCTTACCCTATGGACTAAAATTGAGGCTGCCCCTGCTAAGTACCTCTTCTTTACTAATAATTTTCCTTGGTCACCTAAACCCCTAATATCATACTGCCTACTCCACCTTATTCCTTTCTTCCTGAGACTCTTTCTAAGAGTGCCACTATACTTTTTATTCCACTGCACAAGTGCATGTTCTGTTTGGGCCTCCTCATTGTGTTGTTCTTAGTCCTTTCTGCCAGGGCCTTTATTCTTCAACGTACCCCTACATATAGCCTTCCATTCCTTTTGTAGCACGTTTCCTCACTACTTGATCAGTCCTAGTGAGAAGTGGCATAGGATAGGACCATTATCTTCTCCAGCAAGCTCTTCTTGTTGACCTTTCTCCACCAAACTATAACCTCATAATTAAGTCCTCCACCTTTATCCTACTCCTGCTTATATACTATGCCTGCCTGATTACTGCCCCTCTGTATTGCTCTTTCTCCTTATCTTCGCATCATGCTAACACAACTAACCCTTTTGCCTCCCTTTTAACTCCATCACCATTGTTCTGCTATGTTTACCACTATCCTTCCTGTACAGTTTTGTCTTGCTTAGAACCCTCTGAGCCCATCACCCCATCTTCCATTCCTTCTTTTGGTAAAGGTACTGCAATGACATAGCTATGTACCACTCATCTTGTCTGCCTACGCACCAGTCTACCACCAACTCCTCCATATTTCCCTATAGCCTGGTACTCATTCTGCTGCTCTTTCCTCTCTACTTCCTGTCTGTCCTCTCTCCCCTGAGTACTTATGTCAAAGTCTTACCCTTCACAAATGCTACTTACTCTTTCCCCTCCCTATCTCATTCTGCCTCCTACCAGTCAGTTCACTGTGGTCCTTGCTCCCACGATTAACCAACCTATTGTCTTCTCTGCCTTCCTCACTGTCTTTTGTGCATCTTCATCCTCTAGCTCACACCACACACTCTTCTTTCCCAAAGCTTTTTGAGACAAACTCCTTTTCCTAAGCTTGAATATCTAAGACAGCCTCACTCTTCCTTCTCCAACAGTGTGCACTAGTCTTTTCCTCCTGCCTTGTTTGGCTTAGATGGCAGGCCCTCTCACTTTAATCTTGGTTTTCCCAGAGTAAAATGGCATGCTTGCATTGTCTCCTCGTCTTTGCTGTTACAGTATGGCAGACAATTAGCATTAGTATTGCTGTGATTGTGTGCATGGTTCCAAAGGCCACTGCAGGGTAAAATCTCTTCCAGGTAAAATGCATTACGTTTTCATCCTTTGTATCTCTGACAATAACTGAGAGGGATAATTAGAAAACTACTTCTCAAATCAAAATGACCAGAAACTCATCTGAAGACAAGACAATCATGAAAAGTGCTGTTACAAAACAACAATACTGCAGTATTCAGAAAGTTAGACAGTACCACATATTTTTACAAATTTTAGATAAAGTAAGCAATAGCATAGGCTATGGGCAAACATCGTTGACTTATCTTTTTTTTTTCTAGAACATAATTATAAACCTACATTGTCTAACTTATATATCCTGTTTTGACCTAGATGTTAATATTTTTCTAAACTAAAACGTGTAGGTGGTACCTAGCCTACATATTTTACTGACAAAAAGTTTGATTTTATATCATATCATACAATTTAAAAAGGAAAGACTTTGTGGATTCTGTTGATTAGTAATTGCTACTGAAAATATAAAAACAAAAGTGTTAGACAATAGCTTTTTTCTCCTTTAATTCTGTGGTGTAAGAGCAAAACATCCCCAGACTAGGTGAGAACCTTCAGACCACTCATCCCTGCCCATGTAGCCCAATCAGCCCATACATTCCTAGTAGCAAGAGTCAGGTGGTAGGGAGAACATGAGCTTGTTGGTCATGACAAACTATATATGTATCCCTTAATGGAGCACTCCCCTTCCTTGCAGAATCTCCCTGTGTGCTGTCTGCCCCAGGGACCACACCTCTGCACACTCACATGTTTAGGTGCATATAGACTATAGCATCATTTGCTGATAGACTCATGCTCCATGGGTGCAACACCTAGTTCTGCCACCAGGTGTTACCCAAGAGGTTTGTCAGAGCCATTTCCTTACTCCCAGGAAATGATGTTAGGGACCACTTACTTCCTTCCTCCTCTACCAACTTTATCAGGTGTGAGAGCTATGAATCAAACAGATATTCTGCACCACAGTTAGTGCTTTATCCCTTCACACTGCCAGAACTTTAAAAAGACGTCATACTTACTTTCTATAGCTGATGAAAAGTGTAAATATCAATTCAGTATGAGGTTAAATACCAAAGCTATATTGCAGCATCTGATAGTACATTTACTATTTTGTATATTATCATAACCTTGAGTACACTGTGTTGGCTAATTTGTGACACTGCTACACCAATGATACTTGACTTCTTTGCAAATACTCTTAAATACTGCTGTTCTAAAGACATCAAAGCAATAGTTTTGGTTATCCATGTGTAAAAAGATAGCTATTTCAGTTAGTCTGGCACATTTTGCTGTGTAGTAAAGAAAAAAAAACACGTATGCATGGACTTCAACCTAACAATTTAACAACAGTTTAATCCAGCTGATTTATAATGTTACCAATGTTAAGACAATGCATATGTTTTGTAATATGAAATTGACTGTCCTAGCTATCATATACTGGAAACCATGGCTTTTCAAATATTCTGATGTTGTACGCTTGGCATCCAAGGTTAGAAATGCATGGTAATGGGAATTGTTTTAAGAGTAATTGCTGATGCATCCGAATAGTTATAAAAACATCGATTCTCACCGATTTTCCATGCCATGGGGTGTCAAACAATAAATAACATGCACATTGACATACAAGTGGTAATATTGCAGCAAAATATAATTTATGATTTTAAATACATATGGTGCATTAAATATGCCTAGTATGCTAATTGTACCTTCAAGCCAACATGGGTTTATATCAGTCCGTTGAAATGGCTGAATATCGAATACCTGATGTTCGAACTGTAAAGTTCGAACACTGGTAATCGCAAAGCTAGGCAAAGAATTCGGTAGGTCATTTCTGTGGCTTTGCGAGTATCGGGACTGTGGTTGGAAGTTACGGGTCAGGTTCAGGTAAGTGTGCGATTGTGTGGATGTTAGGGTTAGGGCACAGGTTAGGTAAGTTAGGGTTGGAGCGCGGGTGAGGTGGGTCTGTGATAGTGAAAGACTTTAAGGTTAGGGCGGGATAGGTGAGTTAGGGTTAGGGCGAGGGTCAGGTGAGTGTGCGATAGTGACGGACCTTAAGGTTTGGGTTAAGGTAAGTGGATAGGCAGTAGTGTATGTACAGTTTAGTGTAGGGTTAGATGTAGGATTTTGAGAGTATGTGTGTGGATTGATGTTGTTTTGGTGTGTTTGTGCTGTGTGTGTTTCTTGGAACAGCGATTTTTTTTCCTGGGAAAAAAATCACTGTTTTAAGACTTCGATGTTTTTGCAGTTCGTGGTTTGGAGTTCGAACATATGGTGTTCGAACTTCAGACGTTTCGATAAACCTTTATAGACACAGCCAACATACCTTCAAGTCTAATCAAGGAACTTTTATCAAACATTTTAGGATTCAAAAAAATGGAGTTGTGAGTGCCAACAGCCTTTGCCATCCCTCTATCTCTACAATGAAATGTGAATTCCACATTGTGTCAAGGGTAATATCATCCTGGAGAGGGCAAGGTTCTTTTAGTTCAATACCTTGAAGTGCTGAGGAATTGAATTCAAAGGAGTCACACTCTGACAGGAACATTTAATGAGATTGTATAATATACTGTGTTAATGAATCTTTTTCTATTTAACTTGAATGTATCCTGAACTTTACCAATGACTCAGCAGGACCATCTCTTTCAGCATACATTCTGTGTCAGCTCCACATATTAGGAATATGGGTAAGGAGCAGATATAAGGGAATTCTTCCTGTGACATGAAAGTAAAAGAAATATGCCATCAGGTTTGTAGGGTCTGCAGCTTATTCATCTAAGGACAGAGGCAGTTTAAATAGATTACATGAGCTTTAAGCTATTATTATTATGCAGTAATGCACAGTTTGTCAAGCTTGATTAATTGCATAGCTAACAAATAACAAACCTGCAATTCTGTGAGGTCACTTATCACCCAACATACATAGTCTGACAAGATTGATTGATTACTCAGCTAACCAATGACAAAGTTGCACCTTGGTTGAGGTCAGTCAACATGCAGATTCAAAGGAGTAGCAAGCATTAAATATTTGTATTCAAACCATATTTTGGTTAGATTCAGTGGTGATAGAATTCTGTGTGTCCTACTTAAACTGACAGGCAAGCACACTTGTGTTTACAGCAGTCCCTTTTGTGAAATATGGCCTTCAAAGAGAAATGTTCTGAAACAAAATGGATGGAAATGTTAAGAAATGCATTTATCTACAGCAAGACTATCTAAGATTAGTCTATGCACTTCCCTGAAAACATTAAAATTAGCATATTTCTATTCATAGAAGAAAATGCCTAATTCTCTAATGGACTGGAACTAAGTGATCCCTTAACATGACCTTCAAACATTTACAGTTTCATTAAGCTATGTTTTTTAGTGGTTAAAGCATAACCTATGCACATTCAAAGGGAAATTAGACTATATTTAACAGCTGGAAGAGTTACAGTTCTAAGATATTTCCTGCCATTCTCTATCACTGCCTGACTAGAGTTATTGTTCTGTGAAACAGTCTTCACCTCTGTGACACAAATACTTCTAGCCGTAACATCATGTGCTCCACAGGTGAAGCAGTGTGAGGGACCTATTAGGTAGCTACAGATCTTGAATGAATTAAAGAAGGGATACACCTCAGGGAAAGATTTATATGGACTATTTTAATCTCAGTGAACCAGAAAAGTATGTATTGAGGTATGCAATGAGTATATTTCTTGGAGCCATGCTGTGTCACACTGTGTTTTCTAAAATAAAAAAAAAAAATACAGGACAAGTAGGAGGCAAGAATTAAAAGTGTCAGTCTGAACTTTGTCATTAATTCAACAGGACCATCTCCCTACCTGTGCATTTGTCACTAAGCTTCAATACATTGGTTTCATCTAGTGTTGCTATCTTACATGTCCAAACCGTCAGTCTGGAAATGTTTTCTAATGTGTCTTAGGATTGCTAGAAGTACCTCATGCGGCATTTTCTCTCTACTAAAGGAATGCATTTGATTAATTATTTTTGTCCATGTTATATGGCATTCTGTACCACTATTATGTGTTGTTCACTTGTATCTAATCTGTAGTCTTTGACGTGTTTTTAGTGGTGTAGTCTAGTGCAGATGGTTGTCAAGGATGTATTGAATAAATGCAAAAAATATATATATATTTAGCAGTCTAAAGGTCCTAACAGGTGCAGCCAGTACTGCATAATCTTGATATCTTCTGTTAATAAATATTGTGAACAGCGCTGGAGTTTGAAATTTACAAGGGATGTATAAGGGCCACTGTGTTGCACTCAGCTGTTCTACTGTAATCACTGAGATGGGAAAGGTAGCATTTATGGACAACAACTGTTCTGCAAGTTGTATAACTACTTTCATTATCGACCTGTGGCAAATATATGGTAATGGGCTCATGAATATTCAAGTAGCTGCTATTTATCATCATCATTTCTAATTCAGAGAGATCATAATGACAGTCAAATAAAAAATAAAGCCTTCTAAATAAATAACTCTTCTAGCAGCTCATTAGCAACAGCAACAAAAAAAAAAATCAGGAAAGTAAATACTCCAGTTATTGACGGTGGATTTTTTTTCTTCTTTTATTTTGTGAAATGCTCTTGTTTTCCGCTTCAAATAATTATACTGATTGTTAAAATCCTTGTGTTTCATTGTAATTAAAAATGGACTGCCCCTTAGTGTAATATATTATATTTATTATTTTTACACATTTCAGAATCTATTTAAATATCTGGAGCAATGTCTTGCTAACCTAAAAATATGTTGCTGATAGCAGAAAAAAAAAAGAAAATTAATATTTCCACAATATTCATTTTAAGATAGTTTAAACAGCTTAGCATTAAAGTTCCTTTTTTGGAGGTCAGGATTAAAAAGTGCATATTTAAAACACAAAGAAGTGTTTATTATGCAGGAACAAGCAATCCTACTCTAGTGTGTGAGGAACTTAAATACCTGGTAGTTATACGTACCCCTTTACAGCGATGTACAATGGGTGAAAAGCCAACAGATCTTTGCTGTATCATTGACAATCACATGACTCTGTAAAACTTCAGTATAACAGGAGACATTTCTTAACACTTAATTTTCTTATTTCTATTATTCGGTTAGAATATGTTAGTATCATACTAAGACACAATTTTCTGAACTTCATTATTTAATTAATGTATGCTATTATCATAGACACATCATGAAGCAGATAATGACTATGCTTGTATAGCAGCAGCTATTTCACATTTTACTATAATTCAAGTCCCAGGATGCCTTAGTCACAAAGTAACACAAAAATGATCTGTTTTATCATATGACATAATCTCTTGTCAGGCAGAAAAAAATGAAAAAATAAAAGGTGATATATATATATATATATATATATATATATATATATATATATATATGTGTGTGTGTGTGTGTGTGTGTGTGTGTGTGTGTGTGTGTGTATGTGTGTGTCTACCTCAGAGTCATATTCACAGCAGTTTATTTTTTGGCCAGTGTGCTTTCTGTGTGGAGTCCACATTCTCTCTTTTGGTCTGAGTGGGGCTTTGCCAAACGCATTGGCTTCTTGCCATACACTGACCAGATGCTGTAGTTAAAATGGGAATTGTCATTAATGCTTTGCATGACCCTGTATGTGAACATAGACAGCCTACTACTAAGGAGGAGGAATACAGACTAGAAATGATGTGAACATTGTGCTGAGAGAGTTTTCTGAAGACAGTGAAGGATGTAATTAGAAGCAGTGACAGAAGTGTGGTAGTCAAACATAATGATAGACCAGTCTTCATAACATCAGTTTATACCCCACAACAGGGTTGTGATGACAAGGAAAAGATTGCATGCATGCAGCAGTTCCAGGTTATGATAGATAAAGCAGGACAAATTAAGTTGGCTTTGATAATGGATGGCCTGAATGCTCACAACAGGACAGACAGAACATGATGCGAGAGCTGCCTGAGTCCATATGGGTGGGGCAACAGGCATAATAAAAGAGAGACCATTCAAGATGGCTTGATGGTGGCCAACACATGGTTCATAAAGAGAGACAGATGCAAGATTGTGTACAAGAGCATTTAGCATGCGACACAGATAGACTTCCTTCTAGTAAAGAAAAGGCATTGTGGTCAAATCAGAGATTTCAAAGCCATCTCCATTGAAACAGTCTGCCCACAGCAAAACCACTGTTAGACACAATCAACTGAAAGTAGCAGTTAGGGAAGGCTCTAAGTTCAAGACAGACTTGGTTGGAGATCTATAGTTAACTGGAATTAAAACACATGAATTCAAGGAAATACTCTGGGCTAAGGCACCTCAAGAAGAAGATGAAATATTTGGAGATTAAAGAAGAATGGCAACATCTCAAAGCAGCATGTGCAGATAGAATAGAGCAGATTTGCAGCAGGGCAATGTATAGAAATAAGGGACATGAGGAAAGTAAATGATGGAATATAGAAGTCCAGGAATTTACCAAAAGAAAGAAGGCATGCAGGATGAATTGAGAGATAGAAAGGCGGACCGGACCAAGAAGGAATATGGTTAACTAACAATGATGTAAAGAGAGCAGTCATATGGCTAAGAACAAGGCATCAGAGAAGCTGTACTATCATTTGGAAAGCGACAGAGTAAATGGAAAAAGGAAAATCTATTAGGATGCAAAGCAGTGACAGAAAGATAAAGAAGATAGTCATCAGACACCATTCGTGTGGGATGGTGTCTGATGACTATCAGATGCCATTTGTGTGGGATGTCAACAACAATCAGCAGAATATCAAAGGCAAATGGAAGGAATATGTCAGTAAGCATCAGAATGAGTGAACATCATATAAGCTTTATTTCCCTATGTACAGCCTTTGATGAAAGAGGAAGAAGAACCCATCCACGAAGAAGTAAGAACAACACTAAAGAAAATTAAGTTAGGGAAGCAGCAGATTCAAATGCAGTCATTGTAGATGTGATCAAGAAGTTGGGTGCAATGGGAGGTTAATGGGAGGGGCATGCTAGTAGCAGGTATTCATTGTCATATGGAAGGAAAGGTGTATTCCAGATGACTGGGAACATTCTGACGCCAGTGTATAAGAGCAAAGGGGACATTCATAACTGTAGAAATTACACAGATATCAACTCCTGCCATACTGCATAAAATTCCTTAAGAGAGTGACTGCTAAATGAATATGCAGAGCAGTAGAAAGTAAGAAAGGAGATGAGCAGTTCAGATTCAGATCTGGATGCAGTACAGCTTTCTTGATGTTTGCAGTGTGACAGATACTGGAAAAGAAGTGGGAGATGGGGGAAGACTATAAATGGACATTCCAAGACTGGGAGAAATCATATGACAAGGACCCAAGAAAACTGATTTTGGCAGTCCCATGACGGTTTGAAGTCCAGGAAACATTGACAGAATCAGTGGAGGCTTAGGGTTACCATCTGTCCCACTTTGCGAGGGGCAGCCCCTCTGTGGGCAGTTGTGTCCTGCGAAAAAATTGAAAAAATGGCAAATGTCCTGAGATTTTAGGACAAAAATATTTCCTAAATTTTCTTTAATCATTGCATAAAACAGTTATTTTGAATCTGAAATATCTAAATGTTACATGAATTAGCATAAGCAACCCAAATGCTACAAAAATAAGCTTTTATTTTGGCAAAAAAGTGAAACTCTGTCTTTTGCATTGGTCATGGGTATGATTTGTCCTGCAAAATCAAATATTTCTGCAAAAAAGTCCCACTTTGGGCATTTAAAAAGGTGGCAACCCTATGCAGGCTATCTGCAGAAACCCAATAACACTAGTATGAACAGCATTTGGACTCACACAGATGATCCTAGGGAGATGGGTATGCCTCAGGTTTTAGCTCTGAGTCCACTCCCATCCATATTGTTGATGGGCTACATGAGCAAACATGTTGGAGGGAAGAAATCAATACAGCTGCTGCATGCAAATACTCAGCAGGTGATAGAGGACTGGAAAGTAAAATTGAAGGTACTTGAGATGAGTATGAGATAGTGGTTGCCCATAGGGAAGTGAGGAATGTGAGGTGCTATACCCAAAGGGACATGCGGAGAGAGAGCAAAAGAGATTGACAAGATGAAACTTGCCATGCATGTATGAGAGGCAGGAAAGACATGAGTAATATCTTACCTTCACCTAGAATGATGCCTAGATACTAAGACAAGATAATTGGCTTTAGAGAGTGGGTGACCTGTACATTGCCTCTCTGAATGGAGAATTAATATTTCGAGCAATATCCTATGTACAAGTCATGTCAATGAAAATGAGTCTGTGGTTTCACAGCAGAATATTAAGTTGTTGTGGACCTTGGACTGTAACAAAGTTAATGGCTGCCATTATTTTATGCCCACTAAGCAGTGCATTTGCTTTTTAGTGAGAATAAAATTAAAAGAAACAGAAAATTTAAAAAAGAATTAGAAAAGTGTATGAGTGCATATGTGTATGTGTATGTGTGTATGCATGCATAAAAGTGAAAGTGAGATTGATCAAACCATTATTTTATATTTATATTTGCTAAGCAGTGCTTTTCTGTGTAGCAAGTGTAAAATTAAAACAATCAGTAAAGAAAAAAGAAAAAGAGGTGTGTCTGTGTGTGTGTGTGTGTGTGTGTGTGTGTGTGTGTGTGTGTGTGTGTGTGTGTGTGTGTGTGTGTGTGTGTGTCCATATGCATGTATGTATGTTTGTATCTCAGCATGTATGAGTGCATGCGTGCTTGTATGCATGAAAGTGGAAGTGTTTATATGTAAGAGAGAGGGAGAGTGAGATCAGCCAAGCAGTGGCAGCAGTAGCAGCAGTTAAGAGGTATGTGTACCTCTTAACCTCTTAGCTCAAGAAATATGAATAAAGCCTAAAAAAGGGGGAGCAATGGCTCAAAAATTGGAACATATTTTAATGTTATAAAACTAGAAAGTTCTTAGAATAAAATGATTGATTTTGGCATGCATTTTCTGAAGGAAATAAAGTCTGAAACTCAAATGTATGCCATTATTTAGTGACTTAATTCCCCAAGGATTGCAAAAAAAATACAGATTTTATGAGTAAGGGTCACAAAAATGTGCTAAATATTGGACATTTTTGAAAATCTTATATTTTGAATGCAGAATACTTCATCCACCACCATTTACATATACTACAGCAAGTTTGAAACATTACATGGTGGAACTATTTTACATCAAAAATATAAAAAATATAAAAAATAATAATATAGTCATAAAAACTGAACAAGTTAAACACACTTTTATAGACAGTCCATTCCCTAAGTACAGTAATGCTCTCCAGGATGTGTGTTGCGGTCTAAATAATACCCTTCCAGGGGCAAAGAGTTTCACTGCCTGTAGTGTCAGGTCTCAGAACACCTCTGGATGTGCGTTATTTACACAATAACACACACACACACACACACACACACACACACACACACACACACACACACACACACACACACACACACACACTGTTGGACATTATTACTTGTTAAACAATCAGCTAAGTAATTGGTGTCAGGCTAAAGGGATACCGTATGTACCAATCTGAGATGTAATGATATATAAGACTTTCTATTTTACCAGGGATAGCTTACATCTCTCGTACCAGTGTTGTTGCATACTGGCTAAAGACTTTTTTGCCCCCATAGTGCCTGTTTTTAAAGCAGAACTCCCATATGACATTCGTGCATAGTAAACTCAAACACCAGTTTGGACAATATCAAGGTGGCACTACTCAATAAAAAGAGTCTGACTAGAAAGATGCCTGAACCTGAGGTCCTCCTGCAACTTAAACACATTCATATTTGTGTAGTTACTGAGACATGGCTTTAGTTCACTGTCAGCACTCAGTCTGTACCATGGCTTAGTACCTACTATAGGATCATAGGATCATAGAGTTATAGGAGGTTACTAGGTTAATGGACCTGGGACTCTTTCAAGCCTAGCCAATAGTTTATCCCCAAAATGAAACCTCAGTCAGCAGCTGTCACTCCTGTCAGTGAGGGACACAGGTCGACCCTCTATGACAAATTTACATTTTCCCATCCAATCATCAAGGTTGTGCTTGAAGAGGGTCAGCAAGGTGCTCTGTTTGATGTGTATGGGAAGACTATTCCAGAGACGGGGCAGCCTCTGTGAAACAAACTTGCCTTTCCAGCAGGTTTTGTTGATGTCACATATTAGATACAGGCCTTTTGAGCAGGTAGTGCATGAGGAGTTAGACTTACAGATATGGAGCATCTCTAGTAGGGCAAAGTCCGAGATTGCCTTGTAGGCGAGATGCAGATCACATCTGAGGAATCTGTAAGATACCAAGTAAAGTGATAGTGATTTGAGCCTGTCTGCATAGAACAGGTATTGGAGTCCATGAATGCTCTTTGTGAGGTATTTCAGTGGCCTTTCCAATTGATGCAGATGCTTGGAGAGGTTCATCCCAAGCAAAGCATTATACTCAGTTATTGGTCTAATGCAGGGGTATAGAGAGGTAATAACCTCCTTTTTTTCTGGATGCAATCCCTTTACTTATGAGATGAACCAAGTAAAAGGCTTTTCTGACCACCACCACTACATAACAGTCGAATGTGAGGTTGTTATCAACCTGAGTGCCCAGGTCTGTCACCACAGGTTGTGTGTTAGATGGTTGCTGTTGATGTGGTAATCGGTAGGGGTCATGTTTTTGCCGAATGGAATGATGATACATTTTTTTGCATTTAGCTTGAGGCCATGATTTTGGCACTAGTCATTAGTTGCTGTGAGTCCCTCTTGCAGTATGTTAACATCATTTGGGGAGTCAGTCACAGCACCCAACTTATAGTCGTCCGCAAACTTGGTCAGCCACAGGCCTTTTGTCTTTGCCTGGATCTCTAAGAAATAGATGCCAAGCAGTACCATTCTATATTTCCCAAAAATACAATCACCTCATGTCAAGTTACACAAAATCCTAACTTAGAGCTGCTGGAAATCCAAATCATTATCAACAAATCCAATAATTACTTCATTGCTAGCTACAGATCCTCATCAGTGTCATCGATGTCCTCCAAAGATCATGGAAATTACCTTAACACCATTGAGGGGTTAAATATCAAACCAATTACTTTCTTGATAGGGGATTTCAATTACACAAGCATTGACTGGCACACTTATTCCTCTAAAATTGATATGCTCAGCATTTCCTGGAGTTTACTAATGGCAATGCACTAGAACAAACTGAAAAACTACATATAAGAAGTTCAAATATTATTCCCCTGGTCATTACCAACGTAATCCCTGCCTGTTCTCCACTCTGTATCTCCTCATCCCTAGGTAAGTCTCACCACAAGCCAATCATCTTCTCTATTAGAGATAGAGGTGCCACTGCACCACCAAATTAGACCATCTTTAGGGACTTTATCAAAACAAACCTCTGTCAACTTGTAGAAGACCTATGAAAAATTAATATCAATCCCCTGCAAATGGACCAAACCAAGAGGATGGCTGCTGCATTCTGCTTTGACTTCTACTGACACTTAAACAGCTAAATACAAAACTCATTTCTCGTCTGCTCTATATATACAATATTAAATTCAGAAGTAAACCTCTCTGGTGGAACTCCTACAGTAATAAACAGTATAACAAGAGACAGAAAATTATGCAAATTTGTAAGAAATTCCCATCCCTTATCTTTGGACCAAGCTGAAACATGCCAGCAAGGCAAGCAGAGTAAGAGCTTAAAGTCAATGCAGCTATCAAAGGAAACTATACTTCTTTCTTCAGTTATGATAGGAAATTAAGGAATAATGTCCGGTGATTCACTGAGCTGATAGATAATGATATCACATATTCCAGTACCAAGGTTATATCATAATATGTTATCAAATTTAGAGCTAACTTTACCCCACCTACCAACTTTAAGAAGCTTTAACATCTCTATTAGAGACTAAATATAGTACTTCCTTGGGACCAGATAACATAGTTGACAGTATTATCATCAGTGCCAAGGTGCCAGTCCTAGACAAATCTTCAGGGTGGAACGATGGTATAATGATTAAGGAGTTTACCTTACAGACACAAGGTGCAGGGTTTGATTCTCACATAGAGTAATTGGCTAGGCTTAAAATGGCTTACAGAGATATTTAACCTAGTACTAATCTATGACTCTAACCCCCTACTTAAACTTTTTAACCTCAGCCTACCAACACAGTTTATACATGATAACTGAAACTGAGACTTCCAGATGTGCTTGGACCAAGTGAGTTTATCCTGATCCATGCAATTATAGGATAATTAGCTTGACCAGCCTTATATGCAAAACCATGCAACATAGCATAACTCATACATGCCGACACACGCAAATTACTGGATCTAGATCCTGATCAGTTTGTTTTTGTGATGGGCAGAGCCTTTCCTCTGAATTTGGAGAACTTCTTTCAAAAGATTACTGAGGCTGGGCTCTGACTTTTGACATTATCCTATTGCTAGTACTGTAGGAAAAAAAATTAGACAAGCAATGCAAATCCGTTTTCTTTTTCTGGTGGATTTCAAGATCACTATTCAACAAATCCCAAGCTGTAAAAGTTTCTGGTGGCCTCTCTGAAAAATAAAATTGTATTTAGTGGGATACCACAGGGATTAGTTCTATAAACTTTCATGTTTGGCATTCATTTTGCACACATCAAGTTCAATATCCCAGTAATAATGTTGACTATGTTTGCTGCTGAATGTAATGTGGGTGCTACTATCCATTCATCCACTTATAATAAACAGTTTCAGCAAGGGCTGGAATATGTACATACCTGAAGTGAAGAAAGTGGTCTTAGTATAACTGCAAAATAGTGCAGGGAAGTAGCACTTGGTAAAACTCAATTCTCACCTCATATTTTTTTAATGGTATTTCTCTTGAAGGAGCAGAATCGCAAAAGAGATTTGTATACTTATGTGGATAATTTTCTTTCATTTAATCATTATTGTTCCACCACAGTCAGGAAATCCTTCAATATGGCCCAGTTAATTTCCAAGGGAATATCTTTACCATCTAGAGAAGTCATCTGGCCACAATGCTCTTTCCCTAATAGACCCACCACTGAATATAATGCCCACTTTGGTATATAGAAATCAAAACATATTGCTTACCTAGAGAGGTCCCAGTGATACCTTACTAAGAAAAATCAAGGACCTTAAATCTTTCAACTGCCCTGACAGATTAGCACAACTCCAATTATACTCAGAAGCATACAAGCTGCTCTGAGATGACCAATGTCTTGCTTTCTGAGTCATGAAAGACCCAGTCCTAACTGACCTTCTTTTTCTTTGCAAAACCATTGGGTCTACAATCACTCACACTAGTGACCTAAATCTAAACGAGATAGGTTCTTAACTTGATGTATTCCCAGCCTGTGGATTAAGTTATCACTACAGATCAAGGAAAGTACTAAAAAGAAAGCACTACTGAGTCCACACAAGAACCTAAACATTGGAAGAAGCTCAAAAATAAGGAGTTTATTCCATGCCTTATTTTGGGACTATTTCCATGGTTTCAGTTATTGTCTGAATCCAGTAGCTCTTTTTTGTTTTGGTTGCAAGATTATTAAATCACTAAGCAGTTATTTTCTTTTGTCTGGTCAAAGAAAATGCTTATCTTACTACCTTTAAGTCTAGTCTTGATGACTGGATGAGTATGCATAAATTTACACCAGGATTGCCATGTACAGTCCTGGCTGATTTGGGAGGTTAGTACTCTTAAGGGCTTGAAAAGGTGGCGCACATTTTTAAGTGCATCTTCTTAAAAGTGTATATGGCTTGGCATCTTATGGTCCTCATGATTGCTTGCCTTGTATTATTGATATGTTCCTATGCTCCTGAACTGAGTACAGATAAGACAGAGGTCACGGCACCAAATAGGGCAAATCAGAAGATGCTGAAAATTACAACAGAAAGGAAATAGTGGAACAGGTTAACCTCTTCAAGTACCTGAGAGATGTGGTTAAGGAGAGAGGAAGCTAAAATGAGGAAGTCAAAGCTAGAATTAGAGGTGCTGCTGTTAGCTGGCACAAAGTATTAGTAGTAGTATTATAACAGTAAAATGCCAAAGAAGCTGAAGACTATGGTATACGAAACAGTGGTGTGCCCAGTGCTTTTATACGGCACAAAAACAGGTCAGTGAAGGCAGAGCATCCAGAAAAGCTTGATGTGATGGAGATGAAGTGCCACAGATGAGTGGTAGGATGCACACTGAGGGAGAGGTAACACAATGAGGGTATCTATATAGAAACCAAAGTAGCCCATTTATTAGAGAAGATTCAGAACAGATTATGGTGGTTTTATCACATGAGAAGGTATGGAAAATGATCTAGTAAAGAAGATAAGATGTGGATGTATAGACAAGACACTAATGGATTGTGTAAGAGAAGACCTGTAAGAATCAGACATAACTATAGAAGAAGGTAATACAGTGTCTCGCTATCGAAGGATGTGCCAGTAATTGGCACAATACACTGATCCCATGTAAAAATGGGAAAAGGGGGTAATGATGATGATGATGAGTCATGAGGTTGATTTCTTCATTCTCTATTTATCTGTTATAAGATTCAGAACAAGTGCATTAATCAAAGACTTTTCCTGCAAAGGGGAGGGGGATTAACCTTAAAAAAAAGTGCTTGAGCCAAGTGAGTTTATCCAATTACAAACAAAAAAATGAAGCAAAACTGAGGACCACAAAGTCAAAGCAAGTAATCCATAAAAATTATGGGACATTAGCTACCATGATGGACTAATCTACTCCACATAATGTGTAACTGAATTTGCGATCATCCGTAAACTTTTCAAGTCCAAATTTGAAAGCAGAATGGGTGTCACTGCTTTACTTGCAGAGTGAATTTACTTCAAAAACAGGAACTGTGCTGAGTTAAGTAACTAAAACATCAGCAGATGCTGCTATTGTGCTAAAGGGGAAAGGTCTTTTAAAGCACAAAACGTCAGGCAGAGATTATTATACAAGAAGTTATATTAAATAGAGTACAAAGTGAGCTCTTTAAAATCTCTCTGGGTTGTGTAGGGTGCTTAGTTGTTTAATTTTCCTTAGTTAACAATCTCTTTGACCTTTCAAGAAGGGTAAGTTATTTGAAAAGGTTCATACCAAATGGGGGGGGGTCCCCTAAAGAAGACCGACAGCTCACAACACTGACACCCACATCGCCAACACCAAAAGCCCAACACACAAAATACCAACAATGGGGAAACGGTAAGTCTCCATAGTGCGGAATGGAAATATTTCCATTCCTGCACTGTAGTGCGATCTCGGAGTTGGTATATTAAAGTTATGGGGGGTGTGGGGTATGGAGCCCCCCTGCTAGCAAAAAAAAGGAAACGTTATTTTCCTTTTTTCTGCAGTAGCACTGTTGTCGGTATTTCAGGTATTGTGTTGTTGGCGATGTGGGTGTCGGTATTGTGAGCTGTCGGACTTCTGTAGGGGATCCCAAATGGGGCATTATATTCGATTATAGGTCTAATGAGGCATGTATATACTGGAACTATGACTTCCTTGTATCTAGGGGAGATGACCCAGGAGATTAAATGTGCTAAGAAGAATCTTTTCCTTACCACAACCAATAAACTTCTAATCACAAGTTAGCTTGTTGTCCACACTGGTACCCAGACATCTAATGATTGAGTTTTGCTACAACCAGTCTTGATGTAAATTATTTAACAGGGTTTGCTTTGTAAGACAGCTTATTTGTAGGTTTGTTTTTGCTGTTATTAAATAAAAGAATGTTGCTATTTGCACTCATTGGTGGTGTACATTGTTTTGAGACACTCCCCAAGCTTCTCATGGATCTTTAAGACTGCACTTTACATTGACATGCAGCCAGTCCTGGTATAAGTCTTTGAGCAGGGCTGGCTGATCCAGAATATTCATTAGGGGGCTTTATTTTATTTCTGCAGCAAAATCTTTATCAATGGGTATAACATCCATATGGTCCAGGCCAAAACAGGAATCTGTTTGAAACTGTTGCAAACAATGGAATATCTAAAGCACTAGTGGCCTGTTCCAGCTTGATGGTATATGTATGCCCTAATATCCTTTTGGCCAACTTTCTAGTGTTTTTCCTTATGAAAAAGTCATTATACATGTCACATACATCTGCAGAAACTACAAAGGAAGAAATGCAAGCAAAATACCCGTGTGACTCAATGGTCCTACCTGGTGGTTTCAAAACCAAATTCAGGTTGTCAGACGTAAACGTACATAGTATGCAACAAACACAAAAACATTTATTAGGTTTATGAGTGGTGGTGTATGGAGTAATTACAAGTGATACACTCAAAGAGTGTTACAAAATTGGTGTTCCTTTCGTGAACAAATTTTGGAATGCACCCTATGTTATTGAAAAAATGCAAAAATGTCCAATTATTCCAATTATTAGTGCATAATTAATAATGTTTAATGCCTCTACTATACAAATGTGTTTCTAAGCAAAGGTGTCTTTAAAGCCCATATTACCCTTGTCAATGTTTTCTGAGGTATTAGTCCTATTGTTAAGAATAAGTGAAAAGCTAGTCTAATTACCTATGGAGACTTCATCCACACTTCTATGAACTCTAAAACACCTGTCCTGAAATATTTACATCAGCATAAAAGGCTCTTGGTGAAAAATATCATCATCTGAAGTTAATCAGGAAATATGAATTGTTTGGCCTTTGGTCACATCATCTTTCCCAAACTTTGGATGAATGCTGATGGCATGAAGCTATGTGTAACTTAAAAGTAGTTTTCCAATAAATTTGGATTTTTCAAGCGTTATTAAACAGTTATTTTGGATTTTTCAAGCGTTATTAAACAGTTATTTCGCATTTTGGAATTCATTACTGTTTATTTCAACAAATCTTGGAATTACATCTGTGGATTTATATCTGTGGACATTTGGGGTTCTTTAGCCCTCATTTGGAGCTTCCAGAGTGAGCTTTGGTTGTGTTTTGGTAACGTGTTGTTCACTCAGTCTACATCTCCTTACTTCAGTTATTTGTAAAGGTTTGAGATGGCGGAAGCACCAGGGGCGGAGAACACTAATGAATCAACCCTTAACGAAAAGGGTGAACTTGGAAAGTTATCGGTCAACTTTCCCAACTTGTGGAGCTCCTTACACCAGCATGTGCATCCATTGTGTCTCTGGTTTCAGAGCGTTCGTTCCTTAGCAAGCAGCGTTTTCCTGCTAGAGAACCTCCCCCTTGCTTACCATCTTGTGACTTACTTCCTGGCTCAACAGAACGTCCCAGAGGGGAGGTAGCAGGGCCGTCGGGTGTACTTAACCTTTTGGATGACTACGACGAGTTTCCTTTACTTTTACGTTCAAACAATGATAATGGTTTTGTTAATAATGGATCTACACAAAACGGACATTCTTCCATTCCAAAGGAACCACGAGAGCAGCGCACTCAGAGTGTGCCTCGTACACAAGGTGACTTTAACCAAACTTATACTCCATTTGATTTCAATGCTTTTCTTGATAAAAAGTTTTCAATAAATGCCTTTGGTTCCAATGCTGAAATTAATCAGACTGACAATAATAATTACAATGAGAACCTTGATGCTTTATATTTTTATTTAGAGAAATATAAAAGATTAGGATGTGATTCAGCATTTTTGCAAGAATGTTTAGAAAAGGATATTGTGCCTAAGGGCTTGCGTGTTTGCAAGTACCCACACAGAGTTGAAGAAGGCTCTGCTTTTCACAAAGAACTTATTAATATATTTGACAAGTGTGGTTTGGATATAGCTAGGGCTATTATTACCGAGAATGACAGGGTTAGGACAAATTTATTGACCAAAATGAACACTATTAATAACAATATTATTAAAGATCTTATGTATACAGTAGAATCAGGTAGACTTTCCTATAAAAATATTTTTTCCCAGATTGAGAAAGAATGTATTACTAATATGAAAAGGAAAGCACACAAATTAGACAGGGACATCAAAGCCTATAAAATGGGTACGGCTTATCCCAAACCAAGAACATACAACACTTTCCGGGGGGACATTGAAGGACACAAAACAATTAACCCAAATATGGATTTTGAGGAAGACCAAGTATTTTCTAACAATGATGGTGAGTT
The DNA here is from genome assembly GCF_019279795.1 of Protopterus annectens. Lineage (NCBI taxonomy): Eukaryota > Metazoa > Chordata > Ceratodontiformes > Protopteridae > Protopterus > Protopterus annectens. The sequence continues at coordinate 789,707,118 of NC_056736.1, read as the reverse complement.
CAACAATAGGGACATCCTTTTAGATCAAGTACCCCCTCCCCTTCGCAGGTCTGACAGATTACGCAACCGGTCACCTGTACATTACAACAACCATTACAACCAACACAGGGTCAATTTCAGGAGATAAATAAATACATTCAAGTGAATGGAAATACCCTAGAATACAACCACTATAAGATATTCAATTATAGTTCTTTGGAAATTTCATTGGATTATTTCACATTATTTGTCAAAGTTTTTAAATTTATTCCCCTCAGGAAGGTCAGTATTCCAAGGGCGGTGGTAGACCTAAAGTTATTTTTAAGAAAACAGAATTTGGGTCTTATGTTTGAGAGAACGGACACTGGTAATAGTTTATATTCTAATACTGATGTTCATACTAATTTAAGAAAAAGAAGTATTTATAACCCCCCACTCCATCCACAGTTAAGAAATTTTGAAAAAGTGATGGAAAAGGAGATTCGGAAGACCATTAGTACACATTATGTGTATTCCAACCTTTCTAAGAAAGAATCTAATTTACTCCAATCTTTGAAAAGTAACAAGACTATTAGAATTTTGCAACCCGACAAGGGTGGGGGCACAGTGATTATGGACAGTATTACATATGAATCCAAAATGAAAGAAAATCTACAAAATACTACAAATTATTCTAGAGCCTCCATAAATGAAGTCAATATTTCTAAAGCTAAAATCAATTTAATAATCAATGACTTATTATTGGAAGGTTCTATAGATTTTGAAACTTTTAATTTTTTAGTTAACAAAAATCCAAGAGTTCCTACGGTATTTGGTATTCCCAATGTTCATAAAGACCAAAATGATCCTCCTTTAAGACTTATTGTCTCTTCTCAAGGTTCTATTACAACCCCCTTAGCTAAATATGTTGACGTACATTTGAAGGGATTATCTAACAAAGGTGTTACAGTGTTGAAAGATTCTTGGGATTTCCTCAGACAAATAAAAACTCATTTGTATTCTGAGAATATTATATTTATAACTTTGGACATTATTGACTTATTTGGTTCAATTCCACATGACATTGGTCTCCAGTGGCTTGAGGAAAGTATGGCCCAACATGGTAATTTTTCAACTGACATATTCAGAACATGCCTCTTACTGATGGAAGTGGTTCTTAAGAATAATTTCATGTACTTCCAAGGTGAATTTTTTAAGCAAGAAAGGGGTGTTGCCATGGAGGCAAAATGTTCACCAACCTACGCAAATATTATACTTTCCTGGTGGGAGACATTATACATCAACAATTGTGAATTTGTTAAATGTTGGAGCTTTTACAAACGCTTTCTTGATGATATTGTCATTTTTTGGACTGACACCGTGGAAAAGTTTTTTGAATTTTTGGATTATATCAAAAGTACAACCAGGTTTTTAGATTTTACTTACACTATAGACTTTGAGAAGTGTGTCTATTTGGATGTTTTAATAAGCAAATGTAATGATCATTTTACCTCCAAAATATATAGGAAGCCAACATTTTCCAATTCATATCTCCATTTTTCTAGTGGACACCCTTTTGGTCAAAATAGGAATATTTTGAAAGGGCAAATTATAAGGACCAGCAGGATGACCTCTGAAGATCTAGAATTCATTAGGGACAGTGAATACGTTATGAACATGTTCAGAGACAGAGGATATCCAGACTACCTAGTAGAAGAAATATACCAGATAGTATCGGAAGGAAGGATGGGGAGATTCGCTCCAATTTTGGGACAAGATGTTTCCGAATTAATATGTAATCAAAGTGAACCAGATGAAAATTTCCATGGAACTAATATTAACAGCAACAATTTTACAAAGGCCTATGTTATGGATTACACTGGTGATGCAAAGGTACTAAAAACCAAAATTAAACAGGAATGGGATAGGTTTAGGAATATCACTGACCTGGAATATATTAAAAATCAACACCTCCAATTCATATATAGGAAAGACATGAACCTTAAAAATATTTTTGAAATAGGGGGTATTGCAAATATGAATGGTCAAACACACAGAGTTGGTACATACAGGTGCGGATCCTGTTCTCAATGTCAATATATTCAAATGGGTACTACTATTTCCATTCCCAGTAGAAACAGGACAATTACCAGCTCTAAATTTGCCAATTGTAATACTCAAGGAGTAGTGTACATAGCTACATGCCACTCCTGTGATTCATTTTATATAGGGAAAACAGAAAGGAAGCTTAGATCCAGAATATATGAACATTACTATGAAATTAAAAAAAGTAATGAACATAATGCTTTATTTCGTCATTCCCAGTACTGTAAAAATGCAGTTTTTAATTTTTTTGTTCTAGAGGTAGTACCAAAAGAAATCAGGGGTGGCATGTGGCAAACCAAACTTGAGTATAGGGAATTATTTTGGCAGATAATACTGGATGCTACCAAAGAACCTGGTATGAATGATATGCTTTCTATCATTCCAGTTTTAAAGCTAAGAGCTGCCAAGTTATAATCAGCAATATTGTTTTTAGCCACTAGATGGTGATATATACTACATTGTACATGTTATATTTTAATACATACAAGTATATGGAATGCTTTTTAAATGTTTTATAACAATTATATATATAAGTATATTTAAACATTCTCATGAACACAATGATTTTTTAACCTTTGTTATTTATTTGGTTTTATTACTATTAAGTAAAAAGTTTTGAGTCAATACTTTGTCTCTAAACTTTTATCAGGGCATATTGAAATTCAATTAAATTATTTAATTAATCAATTTAACAATTAGTTCCACTGTATATAAGGTGTAACCATTTTCAGTAAGTTGTAATTGTCTTTTGCTGAAGAAGGTGTTCGAAAACGTACTTGTTTGGATTTTTCAAGCGTTATTAAACAGTTATTTCGCATTTTGGAATTCATTACTGTTTATTTCAACAAATCTTGGAATTACATCTGTGGATTTATATCTGTGGACATTTGGGGTTCTTTAGCCCTCATTTGGAGCTTCCAGAGTGAGCTTTGGTTGTAGTTTTCCAATAAACCCTTGAACTGAACACTGCAGTGTTTCTGTCCCCTAATATATGAACATCTGAAAAGTTAATATTGTCCTGGAACCACTAGACCACAAAATGTAAAGAAAAAAAGAGTTGTTCACATAATTTAAAAAGTCTGAAATGCTTTGTTTGCCCCTTGTCATAAAAAAGTAAAGTGCCCATTACAATATGTATAGTGTAACATTCTGCCAACAATTTGTCTACTGAATGGACTTTTCTTCCCAACTGTTCAAACCTAAGTTGGCAAATATCAGCATTAAGGCTGGCCCATAAACACACCATGGATTTGCTGAAAATATCTGTTGATAAACAAAAAAAAATAAGTTTTATTACACAGTATGATGCAAACAAGCTTGCAACTTATATTTATATTCATGCTACATGTAAAGTTGACCATACATAAATAATCCCTAACCATTTCTATCCTCTGTTCTGCGTAAAAGTCTGTGATTTCCATGATGACATGTTTTTCTCAGATATTACATCTCATAACAATTCTAGACAGTGCCAAGAATCCTTTAGATATAATTTTCCTGGATGAACTGCACAGATGAGTAGTTTAGCTATATATATCACCAAGTGATCAGTCTTGGATGTTTTCCAGACACAATAGTTTGGAACGTATGGATTGTTATGGTTGTATGTATTTTAGAAACACTGAACAAAACTGAAGACTTAGTGAATTCACATACAAAATTCGTAAGTGTCCAGTGAAATTCTGCACAAAAGCAAGCAGAAAAGCATCAATGTATCTACATAATTTGTTTACATCAACAACACTTACCACTCTGAGTTAGCATCCAAAAGCAGCAATTACATCTTTTTTGTCTACTGGGAAATGTCCATGATGACTACATTACCTACACCCTATGTCTGACCTCAAAATTCCCATATTATAATTGTGTGTTTTTCTACTCAAAGCTGCTTTTTATGGCAAGAGGTGTTAAAAACATTTTCTTTGATGGACAACTTAGTGTCTGTCCCACATGCCTTTTCAAATGTGTATGTGTTTGATTTAATTTGGATTTGTACATAGTGTACTTTTAACAAATGTCATTTTTTTTAACATGCAACTAGTCATTTCTGACAAAAGGGTCTATATCACTTCAGAGAAGTGACAGTTCAGCAAACAACATTTCATCGGAAATGCCATTCATTGAAATCCGCTCTTGTAGGGGGGCTGTGCCCCACATACACCCTGCTAATTATATATACCAACTCTGAGATCATACTACAGCGAGGAAAGGGCAAATTTCCCAATCTTCACTATACCACGATCTTAGTATGAACAGTTCGATAAATGCCATTTCCGATGTAAGTGAACCGAAAATGCCATTCGCTGAACTGAATTTTCACTGCCGTGATATAGAACCCTAACAAAAAATTGTTTAACTTATGTTTCCTAGTAAACAACTTCAGCTCAGCTTAGTTCTTGGCAACCCTACCTTGTGCAGCTAGAACAAAATTAAAAGTTTTTCTGAGAAACATTGAGAATTAAATAACTTCAATTATACATACCAAAACCATTTGGTTTAGTATCAACACACAATAAAGCACTGGCAGTGTGAATAGCATTGATATTAACTATGCTGCTCCATCTCTGTGTTATACTATCCATCTCTTTAACTATGCTGCTACTGTTGTGGCTGTTGTCAACAGAATTGTTAAAGTCTGAGCTATCGTTACTGTCTACACAGTCAGCAATGAACTGAAGGTCATCTAAGCACTCAGAGCAAATTGAATTGATCTCCAGTCCTTTTTCATGCCCAGTTTTGCTCATTGCTTTAAAATGATTATTGCTGACTGCTTCATAATAATTTTACTGCTTGTTTGCCAATCTGTTTTGTACTGTTTGGGAAAATGAGAATTAGGACATTGGAATACTGAACAATCAAATTATTGTGGGTCTTGACAGAGGTGTTCTGGTGTACCTTTTTGTTGAAAAACTTGCTTGTAATGTGTGAGGCTCTCACTGACATGGAACAAGCTAAGTTGGCCGATCTGAAATTAGGACATGATCGTTTAGCTTTTTTTTTAGAACCTGGAAAAGTGTAAGTGGTCCCATTGTTGTGGTCATTGATATCACCTTTACATTTCTTGATTTTTCTTTTTCCTGCTTGTTTTTGTCCAATGAATAAATGTGCACAAATATATTACTAGAATTGAAGGGATGGTTATTAAAGAAAGGAATAGCTACTAATGGTCTGGATAAGGACGACAAGCTCAGTCGTCAAAGATGTAATCAAGGAGTTATTATGGTTGAATAAAATTCTGAGTAGCACCCCGTAATGGGGATTCTAATGCACTGTTGGGTATCATGAAATTATATTGGCAACTGAGGACAAATGCTTCTTGCTTTCCAGGTCTTGACATTGTTAACATAAAATATATTTTGATGAAGTCTTTAAGTTATTTATTTATTTGTTTATTGACTTTCATTTACCAGGAAAGATCAAATAGGCCAAAAGTGTCTATTTTCAGCAGAGGTCCAGGGAGCAAAGCTTCAGATACATTGAACATTACATGGTTAAGAGTATACAAGAATATCTGGCATGTTACATAATCAGCTCTATAACATTTGGAAATAGTTGGCTGGATAGCTGATATAGGAGTTTAGTCTGAGAGATAGTATCTTTTTTTGGAGTGGCCTAAAAAGCTATAAGTTTGTGTGTGTGTTTTATGGTTTTGTCAGTTCTTTCATGCCTTTTCCCTCTTAGTCATGATGTATATATTTAGCTTTGAAAGCCATGAAAAAATAATTGGAGTTGAATTGTTTGATATGAAGAGGAGCTAAGCTGTTAAGGATGTTAAGAAATGTAGACTTGAAGTGATTTTATAGCTTCATGTGGGGGGGGGGGGGGTTAAGGTAAATAGTCCACAGCATTTAATGAATCAACAACTAACTGCCAGTTCAATTTTGAAATATTGTGGGTTGCTTTACAATCACTTCTTTAGGAAAATGAATAATAGTTCTATGGGTGTATACAGGTAAGGGGTGACTTAAAGTATCTGGAAGAGTACCAAAACTGGTAACGTTACAAGGATTGGAAAACAGTATCCATTCAAGGATGGAGCATTGGTATTCGATTTACTATATCAAAATTTAACTAGCAGTCATTCATTGATTCATTAAATGCCATGTGGAAGAAATTATTTTATATTAGGTTTGAGCCAAGTTTCTGTGGTAACTAAAACATCGGGGATATAATAATTTATGTAGGTGTGCAGGTGTGTAATGTTGTTGCATATGCTATGAAGATTTACTGTAACAAGTTTCAGGGTTTTGGGGGCAATTGAGTAGGTTGGAGGAAATAAGGAGGACCAGGATTAGGGTGGATGTCATCTCATTGAGAGATGATGGAGGTAAAGAATCTGTCTATTATGGCATTTTTATTTTGATGGGTAGTATTTTTATTTTATAGTTAGGAAGGTGTGAGTGACGTATTTTCAGTTTGGAGTAGTGGATAGAACCTATGTTAAAGAAGCGATGAAAGCTTTCTTGGTATCTATTGGTAACGGCATTGTTAATACCAGTTACTGTGATAGTTGCTGTATGTATTGTTATTGTTTTAGACTGCAAAGATGTGAAATGTGTTAGGAGAAGGAGCAATATATTGAGAAAGGGAGGTAAAAATTGTCAGTATACAGTTAGCAACTTAAAAAGCGTTAAGGAGAGGTGGAAGGTGGGGAGTGACCCTGAAGGAGTGAAGTGAGGTATAGCGAGGAGGGGAGAGTGTACAGAGAAGAGTAGAGAAGTTTATTAAATTCATGAAATGGAAGTGTGAATTGGAAAAATGTAATTGGGATTGAGTTGAGGAAAGTATCAATGTAGCTGTAGTGGGGTGTTGGTGGGAATTGGGGGTAGGGTACCACCCAGGAAAGGCAGGAAAGAAATTCCATTGCTACAGAAACAGTCAGGTAAGAATCATGAAATCTCTGCATACAGATGTGATTGCAGAAACAATTGCAGTAGTCTAAAAGTATTGAAAAACAGGTATGGAAAAGAGAAACATCTTAATAGTGTTAGTAGTCTAGCATTTAATGTCTCTGAGTAGAGATTAAAGATGTTATGGACTAGAGTCTATTAGAGGCAGATGAGCAAGTCCTGAAATAATAAAAGGGGTATATATATATATATATATATATATATATATATATATATATATATATATATATATATAGAGAGAGAGAGAGAGAGATAGATAGATAGATAGATAGATAGATAGATAGATAGATAGATAGATAGATAGATAGATAGATATAGGCGAGAAAAGACATAAAAAGGTAGTAGACAGTTACCAATCTGTAAAATGGCAATAGACTACATTGAGAGAAGGGGATATCAGTGCAGTTAATTAGCACAGTTTATTTTATTAAAATTATTAGTAGAGTATAGTATGTTGTATATGAAATTAGGATACACATACACCATCTCAGTATGTAATGGTGTTCTTCCTGTCTAAGTTGAGATTCATCATGGAGACATTTTTCTCAGGTAACTGGACAAAAGCAGGCTGCTGAGTCTGACATCTTGTAGAATACTTAGTCAAAATGGGAGCAGGGCAAAAACCATCACAATATGTAAAGTGTTCTTCCTGGCTGGGTGGAAAACTATCATGGACATAATCTCCTTGGGTACTGGCCAAAGCAGGATGCTAAGTCTGAGGTCTTGTAGAGTACCGAGTCAAAGTGGGAACAGGGTGACACAGCATGTTGGCAAGAGGAAAAATGCTGAGGTTACTGCAGTAAAAAGCTGAAAGCACTAAAATGCATAGTGTGATCCAAGATTCCTGTTTTTAGTGTATTCGTCTGATTACTTTGAACTTAATTTGATGAACTACGAACTATAATTCACTCAGTTTTGAGGTGGATTTAAATCTGATCCATAAAATTAACATAAACCATGTAAGCGTTACTTGTTTCCCAGGGGATCGCCTAAAGGAAATTGGATATGTCATTTCTAAAGTACATAGGTTCATATGTAGGTACTAGGCTATTGGCCCTAGGGCCTATTTAAGCCTAGCCAAAAATGTACCCTGGCTTTCGGCACTCAAGAAAATTATATTCCTGTCCCCCTATCGGGCAGAGCCACAGAAGTGATCCCTGGGGTGAATTTCCTATTTCCCATCCAGTCATCAAGATTTTTCTTGAAGTGTGCTAATGATGAGCTGTGTTTGACATAGATAGGTAGTCTGTTCCAGAGTATGGGAAGTCTCTGGGACAGGAATCTATCCCTCCAGCATGTTCTGTTTATTGTGGTGACAAGGTTTAGGTCCCTAGAATGTGTAGCTTGGAGGGATTGGGATTTCTTTAAGTGGAGCATGTCCAACAGCTCTGGGTTTGACATAGCTTTGTATGTTAGGCAGAGATCGCCTCTGAGTAGACAATATGCGATGGAGTAAAGCTGGAGTTTTTTGAGACGGTCTGTGTAGGGCATCTGTTTGAGGCCAGTAATCCTCTTTGTGAGGTATTTCTGTGGCCTTTCCAGTTGTTGTAGATGTCTTGTGCGGTACATACCAAAAGGGGCTTTGTACTCTATAATGGGTCTAATGAGTGATGAGTAGAGGGGAACAATGACCTCTTTTTTTTCCTGGATGAGAAACCTTTTGTGATGAAGTGAGACACATACAAGGATTTCCTGGCCACGGTGGCGATGTGATTATCAAAGGAGAGACTACTGTCCACGTGTGTCCCAAGGTCTCTTATCACATTTTCACTGTTAAGTAGACTAACAGCTATGTGGTAGTTCATGGGTAAAGAGTTTTTACCAAAGGGGATGACAATACAGTTTTTGGCATTGAGCTTCAGGCCATGGCTTTGACACCAGGCATCTGTCTCAGTGAAGCCCTTTTGTAGTATGTTCACATCATTAGGAGTTTCGATTATGGCTCCTAATTTGCAGTCATCTGCAAACTTTGTTAACCAAAGACCTTCTGTGTTAGCCTGCACTTCAGAGAAGTAGATACCAAACAGGAGAAGACCCAGGACTGAACCCTGTGGTACTCCACTTGTCACTGGTCTGAAGTCGGATTTGGAGTCTGCTACTTTCACAGTATGGGTTCTGTCCATGAGCCAGTTGGCAACCCATCTTGTGACACAGGGATTTATACATAGTTTAGTGAGCTTATCTATAATTCCAGAGTGGGGGATGGTGTCGAAAACCTTGGCGAGATCTAGATAAGCTGTGTGAACCACCTTACCCTCATTTGTGGCTTTGGTGACTGCTTCAAAGAAGTCAATCAGGTTTAGGAGACATGATCTGCCTTTTACAAATCCAAACTGGGTAGGGTCCAGAATTTGCAGATTTCTATTGTCTTTGTTTATGAGTTCCATGATGATACATTCCATGGCCTTGCAAACGGGGCTGTAGTTCCCAGGGTCCATCATGGCTCCCCTTTTGTAGAGTGGGATAACCATCGCGGTGCACCATTCAGTGGGCACAAAGCCTGAGGTGAGGCTATGATTGAACATGTTACTTAGGTAGGGTGCCAGTTCATTCTGTAGTTCATGTAGAACGCAGCCTGGGATATTGTCAGGTCCCATAGATGCTGTGTTCTTGGGTTTGGAGAGTGTGTTTTTTACCTGTGCAGCCATGATTACAGGAATTTTGCATTCTTCAAGTATAGAGATGGGCCCTCTAGGGAGTGAGAGGGGCATAAAGTTAGCACTGAACCTATCTGCCAGGATGTTGGCAATATCAGTTGGTTCTGTATATTTAGTGCCATTGTGCTGTAACTCAGAGCAGATCTGAGTGTTGCCATTGAGATTCTTGACATAGCTATAGAATGCTTTGTGGTTGTCTTTAGAGTCAGTGGCAATTCTGTTTTTGTAACTAGCTTTGGAGGATTTTATGAGGGATCTCAGCTTTTTACTGAGGTTGACCAGGGAGTTCCTCCAGTCATGGGATTTTACTCTTTTTTGCAACAGTCTCTTTCTTCTATTGTAGAGTTTGTTTATGGCAGAGGATCACCAGATTGGCTTCCTTTTTTTGGAGGATCGCATCTTGGTTCTATTAGGGATAGCATGATCCATGCACTCGTGTAAGAACTTATAAAGTGCATTTGTGTAGGATTCAGCAGTCGTACCTCTATTGTCCGTCTGCATGGGTGTCATGAAGTTTGCCACTTCTGTCTTAAGAAGTGTGAAGTTGGCTTTCAGAAGTTTTTTACGTTGGTTTCCCTAATTGGGGGTGGGGGCGGGATGTGAATGTCTAGGGTGATTAGCTTGTGGTCGGATCTGACCAACGAGGAATTGACCTCTGGTGTGGAACATCGGTTGCCCATGTTGGTAATGACCAGGTCTAGGATACTGCTGCCCCTGGTGGGGGTGTGAATAAGTTGATCCAAGGCATTGGAATTTATGAATTCCAGAAAACGTTGAGCAAAAGAGTTGGTACATGATTAGTTTTCCCAGTTAATGGTGGGGTACTTGAAATCACCCATTATTAGGGTGTTGGGTTGTACCCTTATACTTTCCAGTGTATCAAGAAATGATGAGTGGGAATCCTGGGGCATGGTGGGCGGTCTGTAGCAAGCTACAGTTTGGATTGTGGTCTTGCCCAGAGTTAGTTGCACTTGGATAATCTCAGATGCATTATGCTGTGCAACTAGCCTGGAGCTGTGGATATCCTTAATTAATATGGACATGCCTCCAGCTTTAGTGCTTCATTCCGGGTTTGGTGGTCGAAAGGTGTGGTATGAATTATAGCCTGGTAATGCATGGGTGCTGTCTGGAGCTTTGAACCAGGTCTCTGTCACTGCACAGATGTCGATGTTCTCCATTTTAAGGAGTGCCTCGAGTGAGTGCATTTTGAGGTTTAGACTTCTAGCATTGAGTAGCATTACTCTCAGATTTTGCGTGCTTGTACCTGTTATGGTGGTGAATTTGTCATTTGAACCTTGCCTAAAAAAGGCACTATAGGGGTGGCAAGAGCCTTGGCCAGTATCAGGAATCCCAAAGGCGACAGGTGCAGACCATCTTTGGCAAAGCATCGTGGCCTGTCGATCATGTCGTCCCAGGCAGACAAATACTGGATCTCCTTAGAATGACACCAGAAGCTTAGCCAATTGTTGAAGTCAATCATTTTGTCCTTGTACTGTGGTATCATTCTGGGTGATAGCAGGATGCTACTCAGGGCTAGGGTCATACCTGCCTGGGCTACAAGATCAGAGAGCTCCTCCATGTCTCTTTTTATGTAGTCCAGGGAGGTATGTCTCAGGTCATTCACACCAACATGGACAATGACAGTGTCATGTTTGTACTTGTTGTGGAGTGACCTGAGTGCATGTGTTATGTGGCGGATCCTGGCACCTGACAGGCAGCTGACAGTAACTTTCTCCTTGTTTAGCCTGGTGAGTGGAACATCAGTGTGCCTGACTATAGAATTACCTATGACTAGAGTGTTGTTACGTTGTTATGCCTTATGGGCTGTGGTTGAGTAGCACACTGAGTTTGTGGGCTATGTGTCATTTGGTTGTGTTGGGGGGGTGTATAATGTATAATACATACATAATGTATACATTAGGAATAAACAGATAATAGCATGTATGGGACTATAAAAGGGGTTCTACTAGTTAAAATGATATGTTAGAAATCATGAAAGCATTATTACATTTTGCTGACATAATGGTTTCTCTGTGGTCATATCTAATTATCTTTCCACCCAAGCCTTTCTCCAAGAAGATTAGTGATCTTCAGTAAGATGCAAGGCTCTTAATAAACAATTTGGGCACCTATCCAGTCAAACCTTCCCAGTAATCAAATGTTAATAAATAAATAAATGCAATATTCCTGTTGGCAAAACTGGTGTCATATACATTTTTTGCCAGAGATAGCTATTATCTTGGGTATCTAGGGAACAGATTTCTTACCACAAGTTTAATGAAATAAGTCAAGCATTTCAGAGCTAAGCAAAGGAGTTCTACATCTAGTCTTGATAAAATAAATGAATTGGTGATTTCAACCTGTAAGGCAATAAGTCTGGGTAACACAATGTTGGAGCTTTTATGTATAGAGCTACTAAATAGATGAACATTGTAGTTATCACAAAAATAATATAGCTTAGATAAACAGCCACACTATCTACCCAGATATTCAGGGTATCATAATTGCAGGAATGATGAAACTGGGAAAAGGAGTCACCATTTATGTCAATATCTATACTCTGTCATACACTTTGTCTAATAGCAACAGTTATAAACTAAGTATAAGTCTGAAGCTTCCCCTAAGTACCTTTAACATATTTATTTTTTATAATAGTTTAAAACTTACACCAGACAGGGAAAGAATTTTCTTCAGTCTTCTGACTCACATTCTAACAAAAAGATGCAACTTTGTTAAAGATGATTTTAACTCTCCACATATGACTGGCTCCATGTGTAGAGTGATGCAACCTTTTTTTTCTAAATGATTTTAAGTTTTATAGTAAAATAAAATATAGCTTTATTATATTTATCACAATTGAAAGGATAAACAGGTAACCAAATACAATAAATAAAAAAGTACAACTATTTACATGGTGTCTACATAAAATAAAAGCACTGAAAATTTTAAATAGTATATAAAGCTATCTTTCCTTTGGATTGCTCAATATCTGTTTAACAGTTGCTTAAGTTTCATTCATGAATTAAAAGAAGTGGTGATTCTTGAAGTTCTTTCCTTAATTGATAGCAGTTCTAGATGAAAAATGTCAGCTGCAATGTTGAAAAAAAATTTTGTTGATGGGGTCGGTTCACTTTTCCAATTTCTAGTGATGACTTTTCTTGCAACTGACTGGAGACTCCATATAAGAGGATGATTTATTTTATTTTAATGCATGAGGGGATTGGAGTATTAAAAAGCATTAATGATTTATTCATTACAAAATTGTCAGTGAACAGAGCCTGTAAAAAAGAGTTGATATTATGCCAAAATGGTTTTATTACAGCACTTTTGTGTGGTGTAATAAAAGCTTTAGGCATAGATTTCCAAGAGAATAGTTTCCATCTTAAGGATGAAGTGGTTTGTTTGGAGACTGATAATGTCATTTTTTTTTCATTTGGATAATAATTATTAATTGAATTGAAGTAGCCCCAATAATGCTCTTTAAAGCATTCTGAATTATTTCTTATTGTCTTATATATTTTAGATAAAAGCCCCTTCTCTGTAATATGTCGATGCATTAATATAATAATAAGTTGTATGAGTTTTGGAACTTCTTTTTTATTGTTGATTGCATTAGATTTACTCTTATTTCTATTAAATATAAACAATTTTGAATATCTAGCCACATTTTATTATCCAGAGAAAATTTATCTGTAATGATATCTAGAGAATGTAAGTTTTCTTTGTCCATCAACTGATGCCAAAATAATAAACTTTTTTCTTTAAAAGTAGTCATCGTAGTTATAGTAAAGGTGATGATATTATTTTGGGTGTAGGCTATAGGGGATATTAAGAATAACCAAGCTTTATATTCTAGTTTTTTTATGTATATACATTCTAAGATCAATCAATGTCATGGAGATTTAAGAGGAATTTATTAATTGATTTTGATTTTCCAATAAATGCTTTTTTTAATAACCATAAAACATTATTGTTAATTATCTTATTATGCCATACATATATTAAATGGTTAGATTTTAAACAGATATTATCCTGTATTTCCTTCCATTTGACTGTGTAATTAATATTCATCCATAAAGCAATTGTCTTTATTATAGTGGATAAAGAATATAAGTCTAGATCAGAAAAGCCTATTCCTCCATAAGTAAAAGCCAATCAAGGTTTGCTAGGGTACCAAAAAAATTTAAGCATTAACATATTAAATTCGCTGATAAACTGCTTAGTGGTGGGGATTGCTAATGATTATATTTTATATAATATTTTGGTAGTATTATCATTTTTATTATTGACAGTCTCTCTTCTATGGTAAATAAAATGTATTCCATTTACGTATATGTTTTTATAATATTTTGTAAATATTCATATAATTTATATTTGTTGTATCTTTAATGTTTTTAGCTAGAAATATTCCTAAATATTTTATTTTATCATCTTGTACTATGTATTTAGAGAATCTTTCTTCTATGTCATCTATGTTAGAGGTTATACATAAAATTATTGTTTTGTTTTCATTGAATGTAAGACCAGATTTAGACTGAAATATCTTTATAGTTTCAAATATGGAATTGAGTGAAGTTTTGTTATCTTTTCATGTTAGAAGTACATCTTCAGCAAACAGAAGTATTTTAGAATTCAAATTGTTACTTACTTGTATTCCTTTCAGTTCTGTTTCTGATCTTATGTAATTTGTGAATGGCTCCATTTTCAACGTAAAAAGGAAATCTAACAATGGGCATCCTTATTTCGTTCCTTTGGTAATCATAATTGATTCTGATACATATTATCTGATTTAACATATGCTAAGGAATTTTCATAAAAATACGTATAAGTTGCAGAAAACCCTTTGAAAATTCTTCTAAGACTAATAATAAGTATTTCCAATTAACGATGTCAAAAGCACTGTTGATATCTAATCTTATTAGGGTTGAATCTTCTTTTATATTATTAGCATAATCAATTAGAGTTAATATTTTTTGATGTTATCATAAGCATTTCTATTTTTTACAAATTCAATTTGATCATTACTAATTAAAAATAGAATAAATTGTTGAAGTCTAGCTGCAAATATAGACATAAATATTTCATAATCAACATTTAATAATGATATTGGTCTATAAGAAGAGCATTGCACTGGGTTTTTATCTGCTTTTAAGAATGGAGATATGAGAGTGTATTTCCATGAAGGTGGCACTATTGATGAATCTTTCACTTATTGACAGACGTGACGTAAGATATTTAACACTTCCTTAGGCATACGTTTGTACAGTTCTGATATAATGCCATAATTAAATAATTGTATAAAAAACAATTACCAAATGGAAGAGGAAATGATATTAATTGTATTCTGATGAAGTCTCCTGAGCAGAGATGAAAGCACTTAATACATTATTTTTACTTGTTTTTGTATGACAATAAACCTTATTTGGATGTGAATCGGACCGTTTTCATCATTTTTTTATAATGCCATAATTACCTGGAGCTTTATTGGGATTTAGTTTACTAATTTGAATTTTAAGCTATAACATTAATATGGGTCTATCTATTAATTTTAATTGCTCATTTGTCAATCTATTTTTAGTGTATTTCCTAATAAAGGCTTTAATTGTTTTTTGTGAGTCCAATACTGGATTGATTTTATTCATTTTATTAGAATAAAGGTTAAATTAACTTGAAGATATCTTCTATAGCAGTGACTTTTTTCTCTTTATCCACTGAGTATAATTCCTTGATGTTATTTGTTTTAGTTATCATCTTTATTCTGGATGCTAGTTTGCTCTTTGACTTGGGATTTATATTGCAGTTTGTTAATTTTATCTTTTCTAAGTTTATTTTAACTTTATGATTTAAGATTTCCATGTATTTGCTTTGTAGCTTATTAATTTCTTTCATTGAGTTATTATCCATATTTTGACTCTCTAGTTTTGGCTTATCAATTTTTTGTACTTCTAGTAATTTCTTAACCCATTGTTTTTTTCTTTAATGCATATCAATTTACGATTTTATCATATAAATAAGATTTTAAAGCATCCCAAATATAAATTTCCGATACTTCTTTAGTATTATTAAATTCAATGTATGTTTGTACCTCATTATGAAAAAAACCTTTGAAATCTTTTAGTTTGGTTATATAAGATCAAAAGACAAAAGTAGGAAGCCTCCCACTGAAGAACTGTGCAACACAAAATATCCAAGTAACAAAATAATTACTACAGTCACCATGGTCAGGGTAACAAAATGTACACCAGTAAAACAGAAGATTTTCTTGATTGGGATAAGTGCTTTCAGATCTC
This sequence comes from Protopterus annectens, assembly GCF_019279795.1. NCBI lineage: Eukaryota > Metazoa > Chordata > Ceratodontiformes > Protopteridae > Protopterus > Protopterus annectens. Next base: position 789,691,197 of record NC_056736.1, on the reverse strand, counting down.
CCGATCCTTCATCAGATTCATATAAAACAAGTCAGTTAAAAACATTCAAATACTAAAACATACCCAATGAAAGCTTAATTCAGTGACACACCCTCTCTATCAAGATTTCACACATGCCTCCTAAGCTTTCTCCCTTTTAGAGCAGGTTTAATTGGTAAGTAGGCATTGAGACCTGGAGATTTGTATGCCTGCAGCCTACCCATCCAGCATATTTATGCATTCTCTACTAGATTATTATCATCTCCCCCTCTCTTGTTATTACCTATACTCTGTATTACCCTAAAATAAAAAGAATGTCCTTCATTCTCTTTAATATGCTTAAAAAAGTTTTTTTTTTACATCCTGCTGCCTAATGTCACTAAAATGTTTGGACACTGTCTCCTTTAGCTGTTTTGTGGTTTTACATACATAAAAGGAGTCACAGACGCCACAGGTGGCCATATACACTATATTCCTACTGGCACAATCTGCATACCCATGAAAATAACATTCTTTCTTCTACTGTGTATGTAAAAATACATTTCCTTTAAAAATAAATTCATGAGTACATCTGTAACATGGGTGGGTGCCTTTTCTTTGTGAAACTACAGAGTGACAGTTCCCATTTTTATCACATAGAAGCTGCTTAAGGTTACGGTTGTTTCTAAAGGTGAAGCAGGGTACCTCCCCTACAATCCCTTCCATCTCCTCATCTGACATCAGAATCTTCCAGTTGTTCCTCATCACAATACAGATCCCCTTAATGTAACTTGAGTATGTAAGGACCATTTTAAGATCCTTACCATCCTCTCTGTGTGAAGACTCTTCCATGTGATTCCCCCTATATAAATACAGTTTCCCTATGTCCTCTCTTAAATTCTGTACTTGTATCTGTGCAGCAGTCACTTCACCTTGTTTGTATCCTTTCCTCAGAAAATTGTTCCCCATGGTTTCAGACGCTTCAATAAATGGGTCTACTTTATTCTGTCTAAAGACGATTCCATTGAATATGAATCGTGTGACACATAAACAGCAAAAGGCGAATACGTCTAACCAACAAAACTGTGAAATTTAAAATATCGAACCGTCATAGTTGGCCAAGCCCACTGCCCGCAACACACTATGTACCCAAACACAATAACAAAAAACACATACATACACTAACAAAAACCCTACTTCTAACCCTAAAGTAAAGCTGCAAAACCCTACTTCTAACCCTAAACTAAACCCCACATACACAGCTTTCTATGCACTATCCTTAACCCCTCCCTAACCCTAAGGTCCATAACTACTGCACACTTACCCTACAAAGCTATACCCAAACAAACTAAAATTCCACACACATACACTTAACAAAACCCTACACTAAACCTTACATACATTACCTACCTATGCACTTACCTTAACCCACACCCTAACCCTAGATTCCATAACGATAGCACACTTACCTTACAAAGTTATACCACAGATGGGCCAACTATGATGGTTCGACGTTTTAAATTTCACGGTTTCGTTGGTTCGACATATTCACGTTTCGCTGTTTATGTGTTGCGCAATTCGTATTTGATGGAATCATCTTTCGACAGAATAAAGTAGATCCCAATAAACTCTTCCCCTCATGTATGAAGTCTGGATACACTAAGGTTTTGTCCCTTTAGGACATTCCTATGAACATGCCCAGGGTGCATGCTAGATCTGTGCAGAATATTATTCTTCTAACACTCCTTCCGATAGAGTGCAATGTGTATTTTCCCAGACACAATGTCCTATTTCAACCTAATGTCAAGAAAATTAATACTTTCAGTACCATGTTGCATTGTAAAGCATAAAAATTCAGTGGTAGTTTCTAAATATGCAACAAAAGCATGCAACTGTTCAAGACTCCCTCCCCATAAAATAAAGACATCATCCATGAACCGTTTATAGAAATGAATACATCTAAAGAACGGGCTGTTGCCAAACACATAGCACACTTCCCATTGTGCTAACACCATAATGGCATAAGTGTCGGCACATGGGGTGCCCATGGCCATACCACATTTCTACAAGTATAACTAATCTTCAAACATGAAAATATTGTTCTCAACTATGCATTTCATCAGGGTGTATATCAATTCTGTCTTTCTATGATCATATTCACTTTTATTGCTAAGAAACATGTCCAATGCTTCTAAACCATAAATACTCGATATGACAGTGAATAGATTTTCTATATCCATCGTGACAATAATCAAACCACCACGATGGTTACTGTCCCGTTTATACAGCCCTAAGTTCATAAGAAAATGTTGTGAATTCTTCAGTACAGCTGGTGCTAACCCAAGTAAGCCCTTTAGGTTGCTCTCAATATATATAGATGCTGGTTCTGTTATCCAGCCAGCTCCAGCTACAATGGGATGCATTGATGGGTCAATACAATCTTTGTGCACCTTGGGTAAACATTTAAAAATGGGGATGAGAGGATGCATAGAAAACAGAACATTTCAAACTACTAAAACAACAAAAGATGGCAAGAACACTCGGCACTAAAAAACATTACAAGATTTATTAAAGTAAGCCCTTTCATAAAGACAAATGTCAATGCTTCATCAGATAATTTGAAATGGTGAAGACAAAGCTAATATATACTGTATGAAACAGTCACATGATATTGGTCAGCTGAGTGAAAAATAATCCTTAGGTCATTCAGACTCAATTTAAAAATATAAACAAGTCAGAAAATATCAATAAAATGTATGAATAAAAAATGACAACAAAATCCTATAAGCATAAGACATATGAAACACTTTTGGTAAACACCTTAAATATATATATATATATATATATATATATATATATATATATATATATATATATATATATATATATATATATATATATATATATATATATATATATATATATGTATGTATATATATATATATATATATGTGTGTGTGTGTGTGTGTGTGTGTGTGTCTGTGTGTGTGTGTGTGTGTGTGTGTGTGTGTGTGTGTGTGTGTGTGTGTGTGTGTGTGTGTGTGTGTGTGTGTGTGTGTGTGTGTGTGTGTGTGTGTGTGTGTGTGTGTGTGTGTGTGATAAACAGTATTTAATTAAACATTTAAAAAACTATCTCATTAAACTTCGTAGTTTCAAAATGCAAGCTATGGAACATATACTATTCAGGCCAGGGTGCCTAAAAGCATCCAATTTGAGCTGCTATAATAGCTCTCTCTGAGGATGCATAACATTCAAATAATTAAAAAGTTCTTTGGTTATTAAGCAACCCTAAAAGCTCTTCGGTTATTAAGCTACCCTCCTTCATTGCACATAGAATAAGCCTTACTCTAATTTTAATATTTTCCATTTGTGGAATTGTAATAGATTCATATATATCATCATTCTCTAAAAGAGCTTTAATTTTCTGGGCGTAATATACCCTGTCCATGAGCACTATCCCTACCCCCTTATTTGCTGGTCTTCTACCAAGTTTGGGGTCATCCTGTAAATCTTTCAGTACCACCGTCTCCTTCTGAGTAACATTGTAAAAATGACATCCAGATTCTCCATGCAAAGTGAGGATCTCTCTTTCTCATACATTAATATGTCTAAAACAGCCTTGTATTGAGGTACAAACACACTAGGTTTTCAAAATTGGGAAAAGTCAGTATCCACAGAATTATTATACATATTCTTCAACATTACTTCCCTACCAAACAATCTAATTTTTAGATTTATTGTATCTTTAATGTTTTAGCTAGAAATAATCTTAAATATTTTATTTTATCGTCCTGTACTATATATTTAGAGAATCTTTCTTTCATGTCATCTATGTTAGAAGCTATACATAAAATTCTTGTTATGTTTTCATTAAATGTAAGACCAGATTTAGACTGAAATATCTTCATTGCTTCAAATAAGGAATTAAGTGAGTTTTTATCTTTTTATGTTAGAAGTACACCCAGAGCATCCAAGTGCTCCGGATTATGCATAACTCTCCACATTTAATGAAGAGCAAAGCCACTGTTCCACTCTTCCACATTGAACAGCTGTGGCTCCGCTACAAAGCTTTTGATTGGTTTGTATACCACAATTACTGCCAATCGGCATTGCGGTATACAAACCAATGCATAGCTCTGCTACCCTTCCGCATTGGCTGTGCTCTGCAGTTTTTGATTGGCTCGTAGACCGCATTTACAACCAATTGCGAACTTGGTCTATGAGCCAATCAATTAGATAGTCTGAGGAGGTCGGGAGCCAATGAGATCTCCAAAATACAAGCAAATCGTGTTCCTGGAAGCCTTTTTGCACCAAAATAATGGCTTGAAAAAGGCTTCCAGGAATCAGAGATTTTACTTCGACCGACTGCTGACTACATAAAAAGTTTGGCTGGAGGAAGAAAGGAAGGAGTGGCTGGCTGCAGACGAAGACATCGTGGGAGTTGGACTTGGAAGTAGAAGTTAGCCTGCCAGGACGGACAGGTGACTCGGTCAGTGAGAGGAGTGTGTTTGCTGAGGATTTTCTTTCTGCTATGCTGCTCTACAACCGAGTTGGAATATAAACTTTGTGCCGTGGTGGTTATATTGGATTATTTGTGACAGTGCTGCCTTGGATTGTATTGCTGAAGTGGTACCGTGGTGTGTATAGGCAGAGCAGAGGTAAGTGTTTTAGGCTTTCAGCTGTAATGGTTGAACTTGAAAATATTTCCCTTTAGAAGTGGTATTCTAGTACAGATCCTGTTATTTTAGCAACTTTCTAAGTGTGTAAGTATTAATATTTAGTCTCAGTGTTTTGTGTCCCTAGTATGTCTCTAAATTGATAGTAATTTTGTAAGCCTAAACAGATTCTGTTATTCTAGCATCTTTCTAAGTTTAAAACAGCAGTATTTAAAGTGTCTGTTTCTATTACTTGTCCCCCTAGTATGTCTATTTTTTTTTTGGGGGGGGGACTGTATGCCAAGACAGGTCCTTGTTCTAGCAACTTTCTAGGTTTATAAGAGCAGTTTTTAAAGTGGTTGCATGTTTCTGCTGTTTATCCCTCTAGTATCTCTCTGAAAGTAATTGCCTTTTATTTTGAGAAACTGTACGCCAAGACAGGTCCTGTTCTAGCAACTTTCTAGATTTATAAGAGCAGTTTTTAAAGTACTTGAATGTTTCTGCTGCTTGTCCCCCTAGTACGTCTATGAAATTAATTGCCTTTTATTTTTTTTGAGAAGCTGTATGCCAAGACTGGTCCTCTTCTAGCAACTTTCTAGGTTTATAAGATCAATATTTCCAAGCTTTTAAGAGGAATATTCTAGCAATATTTAAGTTTATAAGAGCAATATTCTAGCAATATTTCTAAGGTTATAAGAGCAATATTCTAGCAATATTTCTAAGCTTATAAGAGCAATACTTCAAAGGTTATGTTGTGTCTTTTAGCTTATCCCGGTTAGGGGTCGCCACAGCAGAACTCCGGTCCGCTAATGTTTGGTAGTGGATTTTTACGTGCCGAGTTACCAGCCCTGATGCACAACCTTCAATGAAGGTATGCCCATTCACGTATGCCTCCACACAGAAGATGCTCTAGCTGAGGAATCGAATGGGACAACGTCTTGCTGTGAGGCGACAATGCTACCGCAGCACCACTACCGCGGGTATTTCTAAGGTTATAACAGCAATGTGTAAAGTCTCTGTGCTGCTTGTCCCTCTTATGTTGGGCTTTGTCCAGTTTTCTTGCATTAAGAGGTTGAGAAGTATGTCCAGATGGATGTCAGAAGTGAGTTATAGTAATGGGATGTATTAACGTATCCCACTACCGCGGGTATTTCTAAGGTTATAACAGCAATATGTAAAGTCTCTGTGCTGCTTGTCCCTCTTATGTTGGGCTTTGTCCAGTTTTCTTGCATTAAGAGGTTGAGAAGTATGTCCAGATGGATGTCAAAAGTGAGTTATAGTAATGTGATGTATTAACGTATCCAGTTTTGTTTTTGGTAGAACTTTGTGTAACTTGATCTTGAATTCTTTATCTTAAATGGCACATTCGTGTAAAAGTGCAGAGGGCCCTGGTTTTAAGTACCTTTGGCCTCCACCTTGCTGTAGGACAGGGGTAGAACACATCTAAAGTGATGAATGTAAAATGCAAGTAGTATTGTCATGATGTGTGTTGCTAGCACCTTTGTTAAGCTGGATGTGTTTATCCTTGGCATGGATTTTGAGATAATCAACGGTGCTTTGAGTACTGAATGTCATGAAAGTCACTCTTCCCTTCTGCAACACTGGTTATGTGGGCAAGTGAGCACCAGAGGATTGAAAGTGTCATCAAAGCAAGGAAGTAAAGCATGCAGGCCTTTATAGTAAACAAAAGGAGCAGAGATGAGCAAGAGAAGAGGGTGCAAAGTCAGGAAACGTCCAGTGATATGGGTAGGTTATGGCCCTATTGTCTTGTATCTTTGCTACTGAGGACATTTTCTAATTTTCCTTTCTATACTGTAGCCCCATTTGTTTCACTATTTAACACCACTGTTTTACAAACCTGCTAGGTACAGACTACCCAGATTACAGTGAGGACAGGGATGTAGATATAGATCACACCCCAAAGAAGAGAAGATACACAATTTTTCAGCCAAGTTGGGCAAGTGCCTTTGACTGGCTTTCTATGAGTAGGCGTGGAGTGAAATTTGCTTGTAACATGGATTTCACAATCCATCACGGGGGCCGACATGATCTGCAAAGATATGCCAACAGTGAGAAACACAGGCAGAATTGCAGGCATGTAGCTGGACGATCTATGGTGGATTTCTTTGGAACTCAGAGTTTAACAAGTACAAAGGTGGTTGAGGCAGAGGTTGGTTTTGTGTCTCTCCTTGTTAAACACAACTTATCATTTGCAGCAGGAGAACACATCCTGAAATTTATGAAGAAGTGTGGAGAGGATCAAGATGTTCTCCGTAAATGACATGTGGAGCGACGAAGGCATCATGCATTGCACGGGATGTTCTGGGGCCTCTTTACCAGACTGATGCTGCAGCAGCCTGCCAGAAATCACCATTCTGAGTGTATATGGACCAAAGCACAGACATGGGAGATGACAAACTATTAGTCATCCTTGTTGGCTACCTTGATGAAAAGGCAGGCAAAAATGTGATAAGGTTCCTTCATATGCCAGAATGTGTGTCAGGAACTGGACAAGCAATGTTTGATTCTTTAATGTCCACTCTGACAAAATTTAACATTCCAGTTTCTAACATTGTGGGATATTCTTCAGACAATGCTGCCTCAATGATTGGAAAACACATTTCTGTGCTGTCTCGTTTAAAGGAGGTGAAGCCCACAATTATAAACATGGGGTGCCTCTGCCACTTGGCAGATCTCCAGTAAGGCTGCTGTAAAAGCACTACATTCACCAGTTGAAGAACTTATATCAGATGTGTACTGCCATTTCAGTTCTAGTGCACAAAGACAACAAAAACTGTAGGAATTTGCTTTGTTCACAGATACTGACCCCCTCAAGATCATTAGACATGCACCTGTTAGATGGCTCAGTCTTGGTAAGGTTATTAACAGAACCCTGGACATGTGGCCAGCTCTAAATTCATATTTTCTGTCTGCAGAGACAAGGTCTGCTAAGATTGACTTAATTTCTAAAAACCTGGAGAGTCATGAAGTGCATATGATTTTTATGTTCCTTAAGTATGCACTGGAACCCTTATTGGAGTTCAACATACAGCTTCAGAGCAAAGTCAGCTACTGACACTGCATGCCACTGTGCATAAACTCCTGCAGCAGTACGCTGGTAGAGTCCTCAGATCTGCAGCTGCTGCCAGACTAATCAAACACAGTGATGTGTCAGTGTTGACTGACAGTAGCTGTGTGAACTGTGGATTGGCTATGAAGTCAAGCAGTACATGAACAGCCATGAGGAGGATATTGCCAACACAGGTATTGAATTTAACTTTTACAAAAAAAGTTGCAGCTTTTTAGGCTGCAGTGCTGCAGATAATGTTGAAAAAGTTTCCCATGCAGGGTCACTTACTGAAAGATGCTGTATTACTTATAAATCCAGCCAAAAAATTGGACATTTCCTCAGGGCTTGTCAGAGATGTTTGCTTCCATCTGGGTGTATGTGAAAATGATGTTGAGGCTGAACAACTAATCGATGAGTTCACCCAATATCAGATTGAGGACACGGGGAATCTGACAGGCCCAGTAGATGGGCCCCACTCATGTGTGTCACAGTACTGGGCACACCTTCTGAGGGACCTTTGCACTGAAGGGAAACTGCCATTCTTTAAGCAGCTGATGATGAGCCTACTTTGCTTGCCACACTCTAATGCACAAGCAGAAAGAGCATTTAGTATGGTGCGGAAAGTGAAAACTGAACTGCGTCAGTCTCTGAGTGTAAAAACACTGAACTCTTTGTTGGCAGTCAAAATGAATGAAGAACTGGATGTCTGTGATATTAAGCTGCCAAAACATGTTTTAGAGGCTGCCAAGAAAGCCACAGCAGCATACAATAAGTCTACATCTGACGTATGATAGGATGCTGTTTAACTTGGTCTAAACTTTGTGTGAATTGCAATATGTCTTTAGAAAATGTAGTAAATGTGATTTTTATTTTTGTAAAGTGCTGTTTCATTTACTTATGGTGTGGTTATGGTATTGCAGATTATCAAATAAAGTTGAATAGGAAACAAAAAACCACTGGAAACAAAAACGGAACACCACTGCAGCCAGAACGAAAAGAAAGAATTTATTTTCAAAATCAAGCAAGGTTTTAGCTGAAAAAAGCTTCAGCAGCTGGCTGATGATGCTTGGCTTCTCTGTAGCTTAAAAACGCTGTTTTGGTCTTGAAATAAATTAGATTATCAAATAAAGGTTTTTGGATCTGAGAAGTGTGTGCTATTGAATTTTACAGTTCTACCATGCTCCATGGCGAAGGCACGCTTCGCGCAGTGCGAAAATAGAGTGCTCCACATTTTGACCATTTGTCACACATTGCTAGGGTCTGTGTTTCACATTGGCCTCTTAAGAGGTTGAGATCTATGAGTACACCTTCAGCAAACAGAAGTATTTTAGAATTCAAATTACTTATTTGTATTCCTTTGATTTCTGTTTCTGATCTTATGAAATTTGTGAATGGCTCCATTTTCAGAGTAAAAGGGAAAGAGGGCAATGGGCATCCTTGTCTTGTTCCTTTGGTAATTATAATTGATTCTGATCCATATCATCCAATTTTAACATATGCTAAGGAATTTTCATAAAGGATACTTATAAGTTGTAGAAAATCCTTTGAAAAATCCTTCTAAGACCAATAATAAGTATTTCCACTTAACTGTGTAAAAAGTACTGTTGATATCTAAACTTATTAGGGTTAAATCTTCTTTTATATTATTAGCATAATCAATTATAGTTAATATTCTTTTGATGTTATCATGAGTATT
>NC_056736.1:789354318-789376818 GCF_019279795.1 Protopterus annectens | reverse complement strand
AATGCATGAGGTTCTTCTTTCTTATTGTTGATAACTATCAGCTCTAATCCTGGCTATGTACGGAAACATTACTTGTTTAGTAATCCACATGGACTATTCCCTTAGTCTCATCATGTGCATGTGCATTCCCAAACAGTTTTTGAGTTATGGCTGAATAATCCAGATACATCACCTAAATCTTTGTATGCTACTAGTATCAGGCATGCTATTTCTTAAATCTGCAAACACCAAGAATATGAGTATGTCTTTCAATCATGCTTCAATGTCCTTAATACTTTCTGGACTTTGCATTTTCCTTGTTAAAATTAACAGACGGAGAGCAGACACATCTGTATCTTATACGTCTGTGGATCCAACCCTCTGTAAATACTTCACAGTTTACCAGAACCACAAAACTGAGGTCATAAAATAAAAATTGCTATGCAAGGAAAACAAATGAGTTTATAATATCAAATAATACTATTCCTAAATATTTTCCTGTGTGAACAAATGAGAATGGCATGTACCCATTAATCGTACATTGTCTACCCTAATAAGCCCTCTTGGCATGGTTAAAGTTATATTACGGAGACTCTTGTTTAGGCACTTCACTAGAATCTTTGCAAGAGCATTTCAGTCCCCATTTAATAATAACATATGTCTAAAAGTGCATATTCCTAGGGTTTTACAATTTGTTTGAGAAGAAGCACTACAAAACATTGTTGAATATATTCGCATAGTAGCAAATATCTGCCTCATGCTATATAATAGTGTTTGACCAAAAAATCCATCCCTCCTCATAAACCTTTATGGTATAGCTTTCATAGCCTACTATACTATGCAATATAGGACCATGGATGTCCTGTTTCACCTCTGAAATGTCTTGATCTTCTAGCAAGCTGATAATGTCAGTGTCAATTATGTGCTGGGTCTTTTGTGCTCATGCCTGAAAATGACAGTAGATTTCTTTTTTAATTCTTCAATTTTACTAGATCCTCTGATAAGTAATTTCCATTCAAGCTCCACATTTCTGGCATAAACATTTTTGCCTGTTTCCTTGCATTGCAAAGTCATAAACATATGGATATTCTCTCCATTAAACCACCGCAAATCCACGTACTAGAAAACTAGAAATCGTATAAGAACTTTCCTGTGTGGTCTCTGCAGTGTTTGTAACTATATATGCACTACATCAGAGTTTAAACAGCCTGATATAGATAAAGTCTGCACTTTTAAGCTGTTTGCAAATTGAAAAAGTAGAGATCTAGTTTACCTTGCTGTATATTCGACATGTCAGTGCTTTTACGCTGGCAAGACTAACTGCACATTAAAAGAGCGAATACAACAGCATCTATTTGATATTCACAAAAAGAAGCCCACAAATGCATTGGCTAAACATGTAGTTGCATCTGGATGTCACCATTAATTTAGATTTATGGTTATACAATTAATCATTGAAGATATTAGAGGAGGTGGCATAGTCGATAGAACTGAATATGCAGATATGCGCTGGATATTATTATTTCAAGCAGACAGGGGTTCCGGTTTAAATGGGCTGGTCCCTTTAAAAATGGTGTTGAAAAATAAAAGTCTCTTTTGCTGATTGATTTCTTAATTGTTTTATTGTATTAATTATCTATTTTGATTGTATATAATTATAGTAGAAGTTTTTGAGCTTTCTGTTCTGAAGAAGCACTGTTCCTGGCGTGAAAGAGCTTACCCTGTTTTAATTAAAGTTTACTTGTTTTATCTGAAGCCATGTTGACCTACCTCTGCTGCTCTTTTGCTACTATATAGTAATGAATGTCACCTCTCAGTGATATTGATATTGTTTCCTGTAACTCAGTGGGACTAAGCAAGGTAGCATGGTGAGCATTACATGAATGTGATCAAAGACAAAAAACGATCCGATTTTTCTAAAGAATGGGGAGTAACTGTTACCTATGAGTGGCCAGTGTTGGTGTTTGATGCCAAGAGTCACACAAAAGCGGAGTACAAAAAAAAAGAGATTTATGTTTATGGTCCATTTCTGTGTATGTGTTATGTGTGTGAATCTATTTTTTCACCAGATTAAAATGTGAAATGGAATTGATAGGACAGTAGCGAAAATGGGGAGGAAGGAGATTTTAAGAAAATGAGAGGGTATCAAGAAATGAGCAGGAATGTGGTGGGAGACCACCATAGTTATCCACTTCTTCACTAGATTGGTTGTATTTTTACAAGGAATTTGAGAAAATTGGATAGTCGCATCTTAAAACATCATAAAAGATGTGTGATTAAAAGTTAATAATGTGGTGTGACCATTTTAGACCAAATCAAGTGTATCATGAACACAGATCTGCAAAATGGCGCACTATGTATGGGAAGTATTTTTTTTTTTTTTTGCAAGTCAGGTGCCCTTTTTTTTTTAAGATAGGGGAATGTTACAGAAACTACTTAGGAATAAGAAAGGTAAGTATGTAGGGTAAAGTAGGTCTCAGGTGCAGACATACAGAACATACAAGACAGACAGGAATGCTAATTGATTCAAGAGGCTGGAAGACACCAAGACTGGGGATAGGTATGGGACTTTGGAGGTGCATCCCCATCCAACATGAATACAGTGGAAATCTAGTTCTCACCCTCTGAGCTACCACCACTGTCTCTGCTCTGAGGCACCTTGGGTAGTAGTGGATGGGGCAGCAATTTGGAAATTCACTCCAGGATCCTTTCCATATGGCTGATCTGAGCAATGAGGCCCCTCTCCATAATGTCCTCTGCCAGTCCTATTAGCTCTTATTGGCTAACTTAAATCCAACCTCCATAGTTAGTATTCTGTGAGGTTACCACTGAATCAGTCTCTGGTGCAGGTGATGGGGTTAGTGTATGAGTTATGGAGGCAGTGCTGATAGGTTGTGACATAATTGTGCTGAGTGCCTGTGCTGCTTGAGGTGGCACCACTATAGCCACCTGTGGAGGGACGATCATCCAAGCCACTGTGGCTGGTCAAGGTCCCCAAGCTGGTGATTCTAATGCAACAAAAATGATAGTTCAAATGTAATGGTATAATTAAAAAAAGAGATGTAGATGATGGGAGGAGTGGCAACAAACAATATTATGAATGCTATTTAATTAAAATATATTCCAGCCATGACATATTCCACATTAATGTTTAGAATTTTCAAATTTAGGTATAGGTGTGAGGCCATATATTTATGTTACAATAAAAGTTAATCTTCCTGGCTCTCACTATTATGAACATTGTACAAAAAGTATACAGAAAAGCTGTTTTATTCAGAACGTCATTAAATGTTCATGTGAACTGAGTAAATGTTATTCTAACTTATAGATTACAGAATAATAAATAATTCATGCAGACAGATTTCTGTTGTTTGGCTTTAACACCACAGACATCTATGTTTACTTAGCCACTGACTAGTGGAATGTTGCATGAGTTAATTGTACAGGTATGTATACCTTGCTAATGTTGACTATGCATAGTCATGTATTACTCTGACAAACAATTCTGCACTGATGTCTTGATGACTGATAACCTATTTGTATAATGCAGAGAAAGGTTAATTGCTGTGGTCAGAAATGATATACACACACACACACACACACACACACACACACACACACACACACACACATATATATATATATATATATATATATATATATATATATATATATATATATATATATTTATGACACACCACAGTAAGGTGTGTGGAATAGTTTTGTGCTGGGTGGTAGTGACATTTATTAATGAGTGGAGTGCCACCCATGCATTCCTCACTGTTAATCTGTAGAACAATACATTTAAGGTTCTGTGATCCTTGGTGGTATCAACAGTGGTGCATGACTGTGATCCCACTAACCTGTAAGCTATACTTTTAGATGCCATTTAAATACTAAGCTATTCTTAACCAATATTAGTACAGTAAAAAAGTAGCAAAACATAATAAACATTCATGGAGATCCTTCTGTAGGTTTAAATTGTCCAGTTTATTTCTTTATGCGCGTTTCATCATAATAGACTTCATTAGATAATAAAACTCATAGTTTGCAGTGGTTTAAATCCTCTTGAAAAGGGGACAGTGAACCAGGCTAACTGGCTTGACTTTGTTGATGGGATGGCTTAGAAAAATGTGCCTCACAATGAAGGAGAACAAACTCACTTATTAGAATATGGAAACTGATCGCTGTGGTTGTCATACTCTGGTGATCACCTTTTCAGTAAACATTTTATTCACAATCAGAAAAAAAAAAAAATAAAATCTTAAATATATGCGCAGCTACAAGAGTTAAAATGTTTTGTTTGTCCTTAACACTTCCCACTTTTTCATTAGTCACGAAGAGACTATTTTAATTTTTCATTTTTATTTTATTTCTTGTTCACTGTTGTTATTGCTGATGAACGTAAGGAAGAAAATGTTCAAATTTCTAGCAACTCCACTATCCAGAGATCAGATAGATCCAGGGAAAAAGCAAAAATTGTACCTTGCTTGTAAATAGAGGTCAGAGTTGGTTCTTCAGGGTTGTGTTCATAATGCTATAGGAGTAGAGCCATATTCAGTTCCTATCAGTGTGATGTTGATCTCCCTTGGTGAGAGAGTTGTATGAATAACAGCTTTGGCTAAACCACTCCAAGCCTCAGCCTTGTGCTATGATCTGGCATAGTCATCATACAGAAGCTTTTGATTGTAATATTTAGTGAGAAGTCCAACAAAAATCTTGGACTCCTCTTCACATCACCTCTTTGCTCTAAATGGAGTATTACCCTCACCATCACCTCTCATATCTTCTCAAACATCTCAAGAACAATAGTAGGGGAACTGGAATCCAGATCAGATCTGATGTCCAGTAGCCTGTTTGCTGTAAAAGACAAGCTAGAGATGTACACTTGTGTGAAAAAATGTACAGAAAGCGGCTAGAATAAAATATATGTATTATTTCTTCAATGTCCACTTTAGGTGACAAACATGGCAGTAAGACGTGTCCATATGGAAACATTGCTTATTTTCATTATACTGCAAAAGTTTCCTGTGCTAAGCACCCAGGACTACTGCTGCTCAGAGAGCATCTGATTTTGGTGCTGGGCAGTATTATTGGTTGACTAGATTCAGATTACACCAAGTAAGCACCCTTCTCTCATGCAGTTACAAACACCCTCCCCATCCTATTCCTTTCAAGTACACATTAGGACCTACAAGCACGGATGAACACTTTCCTGCTGTCTCTGTATTCAGCTTTGTGGACAAGAGTGTCCTGAGGCAATGTAACAATTGCCTTATGTACACTGACAGCAGCTTAATTCTTGAACAAACGCAGTATGTGAGAGATGTAGTTACACATTGACATTGGAGGCTAGACTCTCATGTACAGACACAAAAAGCAACAAACAAGTTGTCAGCGACTCAAACACATCACTCACCACACCCACACAAGACCACACACATACACCCACATATGCAGAGGTGCTCACATGTAGCTTACCCAAACCTCAAAGGCCTCTCAGGTGCAGTCCTCAGAAATTCCAGGTACACAAATAAGACAATTCCTATCACAACACATAAAGTCACAGCACATTGTACCTCAACTTCTGACCCCAAAACGCAAAACACTCTACAACCCAGTATTCTGGTCATAGGAGACACTATTGTAAGGCAAACTGATGTCCTCCTTACCAAGCTGGATAAGGGGAAGGTTACAGTTAGTTGCCTGTCAGGAGCCAGGATTTGTCAGATCATGCAAGCACTCAGGTCACTTACCCTTAAATACCAGTATGACTCAGTCATAGCCCATATGGGTATGAATGACCTGAGATGCACCGCCTTGGACTATATGAAAAGAGACATGATTGAACTATCAGATTATGCATCACAGGAGCAGCATTCTTCAGTCCCAAAGGATAATGCCACAATACCTGCAGAAAATGATCGATTTTAACAATTGGCTTGGCCACTGACCAATACTTATCAGGCTGGGAGGACATGGCTGATAGGCCACACTGCTTTTCCAGGATGGCCTTCACCTGTCACTTCTAGGCTTTTGGATATTGGCCTCAACATCCACACCTCTAATGCTTTTTTTAGGCATTGCCAAACAGACAAATATTCCAACATAACAAAAGCTACTCAGGACAAGATAACAGTTTTATTGCTCAATGCTAGGAGCCTCAACAAGAAACTGCACTCCCTGAAAGCTGTCCTCATCCTGGAGAAGGCTGACATCTTTGCATTAACTGAAACATGGTACAAAGCCATTGAAAACACTCTGTCAGTGCATGGATATAATACTTTTTATACATTCCAATCACCCACTGAATGTGAAAGAGCAAAAGAGGAGGTGTATCTGTCTAGATAAAGGATAAGCACATCTCAAGGTTAGTCAGACAATATGACATGCTTGAGATACTCCATGTCTAACTAACCACAGGGAATATCCATTACCATATTCTTGTTAGCTACAGGTTCCCCACTGGCAACCAGGAAACCCATACATCATACCTGAAGTTACTAGAATCACTCATCATCCAGCCCAATACCATACTCATGGATGATTTTATCTACCCCTGTATTAATTGGGGGGCATACATGACCGCTAACATGCAGGGCCAACAATTTCTTGACTTAGTAAATTCAAATGCCTTGGAGCAGCTAGTCTGCATCCCACTAGGCGAACAAATATTCGAGATCTGGTACTCAGAAATATGGGAAGGTGCTGCACCCCACCTAGTGTTATGTCCTCACTGGTAAGATCAGATCACAAAGTAGTCTCCCTTGAAATAAAGGTAAAACTAGTCTCCCTGCCTAACCACACACACTTTAACAACTTCTTTAAGGTAAATTACCCCCTACTAAGGGATGGCATAGCTAGTTTCCAAGCTCCTCCAAATAAAGAAGACACAGAAACCTATGCAGATGCATACAAAAAACCCCCTGTATGACCATATAAACAACTGCATAGAAACAGCAGTACCAGACCAAAATAAACCCAGGTCAAACCGCAAAAATAAACTACCTTGGTGGGCAGCTGGTATTAATAAGTTGTACAACAAAAAAAAACAAATTCTGTTAAGATGAAAGAGTAAATGTGCACAGCAGAGCAATAAGTCCCTAATTAATTTAAACAAGTGAATCAGGGAACTAGTCAAGTCTCTGAAAGCAGATTTTGAGTTAAGAATAGCCTCCAGAGCTAAGGATAACCATTAGGTGTTTTTCAGTTATGTCTGCGATCTTAAGGGAAACACCGACCGATGTGCGGAATTATTTATTTATTTATTGACATTTGTTAACCGGGTTGGTCTAGTTGGGCTTGTGGCCCATTTTCAACGGAGACCCGAGGAGAAAAGCTCCATGCACAAACAATTTAACAGTAATTAAAATATTTGAGTCAAAAGAAATGAAAAAAATTGTTATACAGCAAGTTAAAGAGACAAAGTATAATGCATGCACAAAGGATTATACACATCATGTTTTTACAGAGATACAATATATTTACATATTTCCATAAGAATTTTATCCATCAGCAATGATTTATTGAATTTAGCAAGTATCTGCATAGTATGGTTCTAGATGAAAGGGGAGGGATTATCTAGATGTGAATATGGGGTATGGGAACTTAGGTTGAGTCTTGACAAGGGCAAGTTTTGGAGTTAAGTAGATGAAGTTACTTTCAAAGGGTGATGGGTGGGTGATGGAACATATGCCTGGGGGATGTTTATTCCAAGCGTGGGCAACAGAGTATTTATATAAAAGTTTGCCTACTGTTTTCTTGGGTTGATAGGTATCTAGTAGTTGCTGATTAGGGGTACGTAGAGTCTGAGGTGGAGAGTAGATAGAGACAAAGTAAGAGAGAGCTGGACAGGATGAAGGTTTGTAAAGAATAAAGTGTAGCATTTGAAATTGAGATAGCTGGAGTTGTTGGGGGAGTTCAAGCCATTGGAGAGAGTTTAGGGCTAGGCAGTGATGTGCATTGGATGGAGAGTTAGTGATAAATCTAGCTATCTTATGGTAAGTTTGTTGGAGTTTGTTCAAGGTTGTGACCTGAATGTTTGTGAGAACTGGGGCAACGTATAGTACGGGGGGGGAGAAGGAGTGCCTGTGCGAGGGACAGTCTAGCATTAGGGGTTAGAATTTTTTTTGTTGCAATACAGTAAACCTAGTTTCTGGTTTGTCTTTTTTATGCATTGGAGTATGTGCACGTTGAATGTGAATTCATCATCAATGATGACTCCAAGGAGTTTCATGTGGGTTTCAGGTTGGATTATTGTGTTGTTAGAGGATGTAATAGCAAAGGTGGATTTATGGTGAATAAGAGAATGGGGGAGAAATAGTAAGATTTTGGTCTTCTTAGGGTTAAGAATAAGTAGATTATAAGACAACCACTGTTTAGTGGATAGAATGGCATGTTGGGTTAGGGTATGGAGATCAGAGATATTGTTAGAGATGGAGTTGAGAGTTGAGTCTTCAGCATACTGGATGAGGGAGGGTTGTTTACAAGATGTATTGAGATCATTGGTGACGACATTAAACAGAAGGGGAACTGAGATGGAAACTTGTGGTACACCAGTCGGGACTGGAATGAATGGAGAAAAGGATGAGTGCCATTTAACAGATTGCTGCCTGCTAGATAGGTAACTGGAGAACCAGGCAAGGGAGGTGGAAGATAGGTTGAGATCAGCAAGTTTAGATAACAGAAGGGGGTGGAAGACTGTATCAAAGCTTTGGAAAGGTCTAGGAAGAGACAGGATATGAGTTTATTGTTATCATGGACTTCAGCGATGGTATGAGTGAAGGAAAGGAGGACAGTAGTTGTGCTATGGTTAGGACAGAAGTTGTGTTGAGTTGGAATGAGAAGGTTATGCTGGAGGAGTTAGTTAAGAAGCTGTGAGTGAATGCAGTTTTCAAGAATCTTAGAGAGTAGGGGATAGGATGGCGATGGGTCGGTAATTAGATGGGTCTGTTGAGTTTCCTTCTTTATGCAGGGGAATAGTGAAGAAAGATTTCCAAAGGGTAGGAACGATGGATTCTTGAATTGAGCTATTGATTAGAATAGATACAGAATAGGCAATGGATTCAGCAGCACGTTTGAGGAAGGTAGGAGGTAGACTGTCAGGGGAGAGAGAGTAGGCTTTAAGCTTTAGAAAAAGAGATTTGATGTAGGAAGTAGGAACAAGGTGAATGGAGAAAAGATTTTTGCTTGGAGGTTTGGGAGGGGTTGGTAGAGAGGTTGTGCTACAGTTGGATGGTATGAGAGTTTGGATGGTTTCATTAAAGTGTTTATTGAGGAGGGTAGCGGTTTCCTGAGGGAATATAGTAAGGTACGGGCAGGGGTTTGAGAGACAGCCTGGAGAAAGAATTCTGTTAAGAGTGGACCAAAACCTCCAAGGGTTGGATTTGCTATTGAGCTAGGCAGAGTTATAGTAGGACTTTTTGTCATTATTAGTTTGTTTATTTGTAAGATTCCGTAGATGTCTGTATTGAATAGCAGGGGTAGTTCTTTGTTCTTTTGTTTTAATCCAGGCTTTCCAAGCACTATCTGTTTTGTGCATAAGGGACCTTGTTTTCTTGGAAAGCCAGGGAGCATAATTTGATTTTATTCTAATCTTCCTAGAGGGAGCATGGGAGTTTAGGGTATTCAGGAATTAGTTGTAGATGGCATCACCTATACTCAGCTGGAAGACATAGTAAATCTGCTGGCTGACAAATTCATCTCAAATTTCACCTCCCCATCACCCCCAGTTCTCCTCCAAGAAATATCCCCACCACTCCACCACTAATTATCACCAAAGAACAGGTTGCTACTGTGCTGTCAAAAGCTGAAAACATGGCATCAGTGGGGGCTAAGAATGGACTTATCAGGCCCATTAGGATCTCTATATAACCATAGGCTCTTGACTGGCTTTGTTCCAATACAGTAGAGGACAGCAGCAGTCATCCCTCTACATAAAGTGGATCATCTACTGACCCAGGAAATTACAGACCCATACGTTTTACTAGTTTTATATGTACAGCCATGGAAAGAGTAATCATAGACTTGATAAATAATGACATAGGAGAGCTCCAAACACTGAACTTGACCCAGTTTGGGTTTATCAAGGGCAGATCATTCCTAATGAATCTGGTAGATTTATTTGAGAAAGTCACTAAGGCCATGGATGAGGGTCAAACAGTACATACTATAAACCTCAACTTGGCCAATGCATTTGACACAATTCCTCACTCAGGTATGATAAATAAATTCACAAAACTGGGTGTAAATCCCTATGTCACCAGATGGATAGCTAATTGGCTCACAGACAGGGCACATGTAGTTAAAGTGGGTGAATACAGATCCAACAAGATGCCAGTTACTATTGGTGTGCCACAGGGCTCAGTACTGACACCAATCCTATTTGGAATGTATTTGACTGAAGTCAAGGCAAGTATGGAAGGCCTCTGGATGACAAAGATTCCTGACGACTGCAAGCTGGGGCAATCATTGAATCCCCCAGTGATGTAGGTATCCTTCAGGATGGTCTAGATCAGACAAATGATTGGCACGAGAGCCATGGCCTAAAACTAATTGCCAAAAAAATGCATTATCATGCCCTTTGGGAAGTCAAATACCCCTGTAAAATTACAACATCAATAGCACCCCCTTAGAATGGACTCAGAGGTGAGAGGTCTAGGTACGCAGAGAAAAACTATCCCCAGTATGTCAGAAGCGATAACTATAGCAGTGTTTTTTTCTGAAATCCTTACAAGTTCTCTTAATATAGTTGACAGGTTTTCCAAAAATTAGGAAGTTTTACATAAATATTATCATAAAGGAAACAAAGTATGTCTTTAGGGATTGATATTATACTTGCTAGTTAATGGCATGGCTAAGTGAAAAGTTCAGTAATAGCAGTGCATTTAAATAACTACGAGAATAACATACCTTATAGATCAGTAAATTCCATTTGGCTTAATATCGCATAAAGGAGCTATTGTATGTACTGACAGTATAAAATATGAAGGATTATAATTGGGCCTCAAATCGTAACCAGCTTATTATGTGGTCAATACATGGATGCCAAGAAACTCATTTTGAGATCAATATAGTCAACAGGTGAATCTAAGCATCCATACTGAGAGCACATAATAAAATGTCAAGAGCAGTGATCCAGTCGCAGCTCTTTGCAATGTATGAAGGTTTATTTGCTCCATGTACTACCAATAAAAGATGTTTAAGAGTGCATAATGTTTTACTAGCTTTCAAAGCCTTTGAAAGCCAGGAAAACACTTAGCTCTATCATACTAACAGGAGACTGAAACAAAGTGTCTTTCTGTAGAAATAAAAGCTTTAAAAGCTGTTAGATAGTTCATTCTGCCACACTTCCTACATATAAGTATGTCACTCTTAAGTTCTAACAGGTCTCAGAAGCTGTTTTATCTTCTGATGTTGTTTGCCAGCCTGTATGGTCCACAGTTAGTCCATAGTGTTAGACACGATCTTAACAGTAATTAAGTGGCCTTAGCAAGCTTTAATTATGCACCACTAAGCACTATTAAGATAGCATTCTGCAGTGCACATATGCTCAGTAAGTTTATTTTTCTCTCAGTTCAAGGTATTCCATGCATTATGAAATGCTTCTACCAAGCATCCTTTAATTCAATGTGATATTGCATGTCTTGAGTACCACTTCTTCATGCTATTAGCATTCCAAACCACCTTCATCTTACTACAAGTAATGAAGTATTGAGATAGCTAAATATAGGAAGCATCACAAGAGCTAGCTTGCTAATGCAAAAGACACAAAATGTTGATAATAGCATGTGTTCATCATCCCCTCTTATTCATACATGCTCCATAAAAAATAAATAAATGCATTTATTTTAAAATTAATTCCAAGGGGATTCAATCTGTCATTCTAAGGGTATCAAATATTTGTAAGCTTCATAGGACATAGTTAACAGACTATGTTGTTTTGCCAGTGATGGTCTTTACCTTTCCCCTCTAGACGTTCAAATATTGGCTAAAACTTTATATACCCATAGTGCCTTTTTTAGGCGATGCCAAATTGACAAGCCTAAAGACATGACAAAATCAGCTCAATAGAAACACTCAAGGTGTTACTGCTCAGTGCCACGAGCCTAAAAAAAAAACTAAATTTCCTCCAGTCCCTCCACACACTTGAGAATATACACATCTGTTCAATTACTGAGACATGGTTTAAAAAGACAAACACACACAGGCAGTGCAAGGTTTTCAGTGGATTCCACTCTTTTAGCCCAGTTGCTGCGCAGACAGGAGCTAAAGGTGGAGGTGTCTAAATATACATCAATAACAAGAATACCTCATGGGTAGTTAAACCGGATGACATGTTGGAGTTTTTCCATGTGCAAATCACCATCAACAAAATCCTGTACCATATCTTTGCCAGCTATAGATCATGCTTTATGTCCCAAGAAGATCACAATGCATACTTGGGTTGATTGGATACACTGAATATGCAACCTTACACCCTACTCATAGGAGACCATAATTACTCGTATATAGACTTGGAATCCTATATGGCCTCAAACACATAGGCACATAGATTCCTGGACTTCGTAAATACAGACACTCTTGATCAGATAGTAAATGCACCCATTAGAGGCTCCAATATACTAGACTTCATACTCACTAAGATGGAAGAACTCTCCACCTCCACCCCCAATGTCTCATTCTCTCAATTAAGCTCCAACCATAAAGCTGTCTCCTTCAAAACCAAAGTCATCTACATAACCCCAGTAAAACTAGCAAAAGTTTAGAATTATTCCAAGGCAAACTACCTTTTATTAAGTGATGGTTTGTCAAAACTCACTGCCACTGCAAACCCTGAGATCAGTAGAGCCCACACTGAAATGCTGTCAGAAACTATACAACCATGTCAGTAGCTGCATAAAGTCTGCTTTTCCTTCCCCAAGTGAACCTTAAAAAGCCCCAAAAACAAACAGTCCTAGTGACATCTCAACTTAAACATGATATAAAAGAAATGGAAAAAAAAACATGTCAGAAATTGGGAAGGGTAATTGCCATAAAGATAAAAACTCTCTCATGAAACTACATAGGCAACTAAGAGGGCTAATTAGGTCAATGAAAGACAAGTTTAAGGTTAAGATAGCCATAAGGTCTTCTTCAGTTATGTCAGAAACCTCAAGGGCAGTATTCAGCAATGCACAAACTGGTGGTTAATGGTGCCATATTCATCGAGCCTGAGAAAATATTGAACCTGTTAGTGGGAAAATTCAATTCCAAATTTACCCCATCTCATCCACAAGCACCACACAAAAAATACCCTTAAACAAACTCCTCCAACTATAACAGAGGAGCATGCACAGGCTGCGGTTACTAAAGCTAAGAACACAGTTTCTGTGCCCCCAATAACATCCCAGGATGCTTCCTGAGCAGTTTAAAATGCTATTTATCAAGACTCTGGGCATTATTATTTAACTATAGTCTTAAAACAAGATTTGTACTGCAAGAATAGAGGACTGCAATGGTCAGCCCCTTCATATGAGAAGTCTTTCAACAGATGCTGGAAACTACATACCCATTAGTCTGACCAGTCTTATATGAAATGCCACGAAAAATATTAACAAGGACATAGGAAACCTTCAGACACTGGACCCAGCTTTGTCAGAGGAAGGACATGCTTACTGAATCTGGTGCATTTCTTAGAAAAGGCCACTAAGACAATGGATGATAGGAAAACAGTGCATACTGCCTACCTATATCTGGCTAATGCATTTGATACAATACCCCACTCGGACACTATAAACAAACTTATGGAACTAGGCATAAACTCTTTTATAATATGCTGGAGAGCTAACTGACTCATGAATAGCACCAAAGAGGTTAGGATTAGTGAGGCCACTTCTAAAAAAAAAGGCTGGCCACCATTGGCATACCTCAGGGCACTGTGCTGAGCACATGCTTCTTTGGCATAGGTTCATATGTGTTTACTAGGCTAACGACCACAAGGGACTTTTTAAGCCTAGCCATTCATCCCAATCATCTCAGATCTCAAATATGCATCTCAGAAGTCAAAGCCAATGTCAAAGGCCTCTGGTTAGCCAAGTTCACAGATGATTGCAAACTGGGAGAAGTCACTGAAATCCCCCAAAGATGAAAACACTCTTCAAGAAGGTCTAACACAAACAAACATCTGGTGCCAAAGCCATGGCTTAAAACTCAATGCCAAAAATGCATTATAGTAGCTTTAGTTAAGTCAGCCACCCCATGTAACTACATCAATAAAACAATCCTAAAAGCTAATTCACTACTCAGGGATCTGGGAACTCATGCAGATAGTAAACTAGCCTTCAACCAACATGTGTCCAAGGTAGTAAGAATATCTTTCTCTGTTGCTCAACCAGAGAAGACATTATACCACTGTACTCTTCCCTCATTAAGCCTATTATAGATTATAATGCCCCTTTGGTATGTACCAGACCAGACATGTACTGCAACTGGAATGTCCATAAATGTTCCTTCCAATATGAATATATGGAGTAAACATAATGCCTTATGCTGATCTCATCAAAGTCCTGTCTCTTTACTTGGTATTGTACAGAATTCTGAGAGGTGATCTTTGCCGGGCAAACAAGAACCCTATTTTGATAGACCTTTTGCACATCTCCAGCAAGAAACATCATCAGAGCTACTAGATCAAAAGACTAAATTTTGGTTGTAACATAAATACAGACATGCTGTCCATGTTTTGTAGAAAATGATCATTCTCATAATAGGTTCTCTGTCCTTGTGAAGCAAAGTTCACCCTAACCCTATTTATGCGAACTTGGACAAACAGATGGGTAATCAGAAATTCACCCCTTGTCTGGCTGCTAGGTCTCTGACTGACACAAGCATTCAGTAAATTACCAGCTATATAAACCAAATTTGTGGGTCACATTTGGGTTACATGGCTCTGCTTATATGGGCCCTATTGGTTGTGAGCCTAGTATACATCTATGAAGCTATAAACTAACAGCCTATTAATAAACAGATGAGTAATAATTCCAATTGGTAATCCTTAGTAAAACATTTTTCTAGAAAAATAAAATATACTCAATGAGCTGTGGACTTTGTGTCAATGAAATTGTGTTTCTGTGCACTCAAAAATTATTTGTTTATTCATAACAATCCAGTTAAGCATGGTCTTGCATAATTAGTAATAAAATGTGTTATGAAGAAAACAAAAAAAAAATCATACATGTCTCAACTGATTAATATCAGCTGTTATCAAAGTTTCATCGCCACTCAAAACTTCTTCCTTTCATTTAGCTTGGTGATGCCATATTCCAAACAGCCATTGTTTGTACCTTAGCTCTCCATTTAGCATTGGCCATTTTTTTTAAGACAATTATTTGTTGCACCAAAAAGATTATAGTGGTGCTATAG
Organism: Protopterus annectens; assembly: GCF_019279795.1. NCBI lineage: Eukaryota > Metazoa > Chordata > Ceratodontiformes > Protopteridae > Protopterus > Protopterus annectens. The sequence goes on along the minus strand of NC_056736.1, from coordinate 789,361,440 downwards.
CTTCAATGCCTTAAATAAAGAAACATTCATGTTAAAAAACAAAGAAAAATCTAATCAGTTTTTTGTCTTCATTAGTGAACACGTTTTTTCCTCCTTTGTGTACATTGGGCTTAATATTAGACTATTTAAAATTATCTGCTTCCAGTAATAAACAGGTCATTCTAAAGTTTGTTCTCTAATAATTCTTTAAAAATGCAAAAGGAGAATGTTAAATTTCCTGCCCTTCTGTCCCATGTTATATTGACAAAGAGAGTTGGGAATTACCCTCAAGAAATGCATATAAAATAGACTTTGGACCTGCCATCTGCTCCTCTGAGGAACTTTTAACCAGCTGTAACGGGGAAGTTAATATATACATTTAGCAGGTGTAAGGGAGGCTCAGCTGTGCCATATGTGGTGTGCAGTGGAGCTTGCCCCTACCCCCCCAAAAAAAAACAACAGTGTATTTCTTTTACACAGTCCAAGGTTATGCCTTGGAGCATGCATGTTATGGTGTTGATCTTTTTTTTTTTCAGCTTTTGCAGTCATGTCTTTTTGGTGTAACTCTACTGAAGTTTAGAATAACTTCAGTAGCTCTACATATGTAGCTATATATCCATCTATATATATGTGTGTGTGTGTGTGTGTGTGTGTGTGTGTGTGTGTGTGTGTGTGTGTGTGTGTGTGTGTGTGCGTGTGTGTGTGCGTGTGTGTGTGTGTGTGTGCGTGTTTGTGTGTGTGTATGCATATATATATATATATATATATGTGTGTGTGAGTGTGTGTGTGTGTGTGTGTGTGTGTGTGTGTGTGTGTGTGTGTGTGTGTGTGTGTGTGTGTGTGTGTGTGTGTGTGTGGGTGTATGGGTCTACTTGTGATTGTCAAAAACTCACTTTCACGACAACCAGAAGATCAAACCCATTTAAGCGAAAGTCCACTAAATTGAAAGTGCACTTTTGCAAAAGACAGTTGTCAAAGCGCATTATGGTGGGGATAAGGAAATATATCCTTTTCCCCACTGTAATGTGATCTCGGACTTAGTATATTTAAGTAGGGGGTGCAAAATACTGTTTAAAGCAGTTTAGTTTTGTTTTTTTCTGGTTCGGCGAATCGCTTTTGCAAAAGTACACTTTCGATCTAGTGCACTTTCGCTTTAATGGGTTTTGATGTTGCTTGATCGAGATTCTGAGATTTCGATCAAGCAACATAGACCCATGTGTTTATATATATATATATATATATATATATAAACATATATATATATATATATATATATATATATATATATATATATATATATATATATATATATATATATATATATATATATATACATATATATATATATATATATATATATATATGTACACATTTTGTAATTTATCCCCACAGCTGGCCATCAGGTATTTCTAGGAGCCTCTTCATATTCACCAAGACTCCGAATCTCTACAGTCTTCCTCCCGACTTTCTTCTAAACTGTTCGGGACTAGTTAGGAAATTAAGACAGACTCCCGGATTTACTGCCTGAGCTCCTAATCTTACATGGAGCGTGTAAGAGTGCAGGGGGCATGTCTGAGTGCAGAGCTTTCAGATTGTACATGCCCCCACAATGAAGAACAGTAGAAAGGCCAAAGGAATGACTGAGACCTCTCATAGGTGTCCAAATATCCCCAGCAACATCCCCCACATGTACAGCAGCAATAGTAAATATAAATCAAATAAACAAACCTTTTTTTTATTATGAATCCGAATGAAGCTAACTATAGGTGCACAGGTTTGCCCATCGCTTAGCTACTGTTAATTCAGCTTAAATGGCTGAAGGGGATAACAAGGAAGATATATGCAAATCAAGCAGTATAGCAATAGTGTAGTGGGAAGAGCAGGCATTCCCGGTTGAAGTACCACTGCAGCCCATTCCATTTTCCATGGCAAATCACGTTATGACCAATATTTTAGTTGCATAACCTACTAAATAACATATATTTGTGAACTGGAGTACTACATTAAATGCAGATGTGAGGTGTCAGTGTCATAATGTTACAAAGTCCACAGATAAGCACATGTGTCCCATACAGTATATGTATACAGGAATCATGTATACAAATGGAAAGTAAAATGTGTAATGAATGACAACTCCATACAGCTTATAAATCCCCCACCTTCCCAAGAACCATTAGATATTACTGTCTAAATCAGTGCAATTGTAAGCGGGAGTATGCACTAGTAAGCAAGTGTAAGCACCAGTAAGCAGTAGTAAACATATTTAAGCAATAGTAAGTGAGTTTAAGCCCATTTGCATGGGGGTAAGCAATGCGCACACAGGTTAAGCAATATCGAAGCTAACTCTCTGTAAGCATATTTAACCAGAGGTTAGCATTGCTTACCCTCGCGCAAACCCGCTTACAACTGCTCAAAAGTGCCTTAATCACTCTGTATCCAATGGTCCTTGTTCTGCCCAGCAACAAAACAAACAGCTGTGAAGGTCTTAAACCCAGGACCCTATACACTATAGTCACAGAAGTTAACCACCAAGCCATCACAGCAGTACAGAAGAATGGGGTATCAACAAACAAGTCCTCACTATAGTAAAATCAAACTGAACATGTGAAGAAAATCAGTATACAGTCATATGTTCTGTAACCCACTGCATAACATAAATATGTGAACTGGAGAACAGCAATAAGCCCAGATGTGAGGTGTAATTGTAATAGAGTGTTGAAGTCCCCAATAAAATGCAAGGACACCATACAGTGTACGTACACATGCATCATTGATACCAGGTGTATGTGTGTGTATATATATATATATATATATATATATATATATATATATATATATATATATAAATGATGTGCTGAATAATAAATCAATGCCAAAAAGAAAATATAATGCAAAGTCTAATGTAAGCAACACTAAGCATTGCATAGGCCAGCTTAGGAGGTGTAAGCAATGTGTAGGCCAGCTAACACAATGTGCCCAGTGGTATATCCCTTTAAACAATGTCAACCTTAGGTAAGCAGGTTTGCCCATAGCCTAGCCTTTTCAAAACTGGCCAGTCACAGAAAAGTATGGGAAATCGGCCCTACTTAAACTCAACAGGCGAGAATACATCTCATAACTGGTTGTAGCTTCCGCTTGCAGGCACAATGGCAGAAAGGGGAGAAGGTGTGCGCTTCCAGGTGCAATGCTAGTGCATCCAGGAGTTCAAAGTCATGGCAGGACTCCTTGTCAAAGACCATGAGCAAGGACTGCTGCAAGGCCAGTACCAGGGTTCCTAATATAAGGCAGAAACATGGGACCATCTCGCCCATGACCTCACCAGTGCCACTGGCATACCCCGAACTGATGAGCAAGTCAGGCATCACTATGCCGACCTAAAGCGGAGTAAGAGGGAACTCTTGGAGAAGTGTTTCCAGGCGGCTAGACAGCAGGGGCTGTCCCAGCTGTGTGTAAGTATCACTCCACTATTTGTGCAATAATTGCCAGCTCATGTGTAGCATGGATAGGTATGGTTACATATTCCTCTTATGTCCTCCGCAGCTGCAAGTGAGTGGGCCATGAACCAGGAGGCCCATGGAAGGTGCCTGGAGAGGTTGCAATGTGAGGCAGGTCAGTAATACTCTTGCATGTACTGTCATAGGAAATAAATCTAAAAGTATTAGTAAATTAATTGCCTGTATAAAACCTGTATTGTTTAAGTCAAGGACTGCATACACCGGAGAACATGGCAGGAAGAGTCTCATAAAATTTGTATGTAAATAAAAGTGTAATAGCCTGACAATAAAGGTCTAACTGCTGGACTGTATGTGTATATTCTGGTATCATATGGTAATGTAGATTTGTAATCACGTAATAGTACTGTTGTATTAAGCACTGTTACCCACATTGTGCACCATAAATAGAATGTGTAGGAATGCTTGTATATGACTGGTGTAATCCCCAGAGGCCATTTAATACAACTGAGAGACACATAGAAAAGAGAGAAAATATTTTGTTAACTTTGAATTATATAACTTTTCTTTGTACTATGTAGTCTGAATTATGTAGTTTATACTTTGTACTATGGAGCATTTCTCCCCAGGCCTCCACTGAAAACGGGCTTTTTGAGCGCAGTGGACCTCCCCGATCACCAAACTGGAAATAAATAAAATAATAAATAACAAAATCTGAATAGCATATGCAACTGAGATGTGAACTGTTGTATTTTTAGCACACATAGCCATGGTTCGAATCCTGGCAGTGATAGTAGTCTGCATACAGAATCATACCCCACAACTGTACAGATATGTCCAGAATGTCCAGTAAAGTGGCCCATGTCTGTTGCCTGTCAACCTGTCACCCTGGCAAATCACTGGGATGATCCCCTAGGTATAGGCAGCAAACAGGAAATACAACTGATTGACACACATCTATGAGAACAAAGCTGGCACACTAGCAACTCCCCAAAACCTTATGAGAGTAGGAAGCCCTGTATGTCCCATGTACACCCCCCATGTTGTCAAGCTGTGGCCAGAGTGTGTACAGTAACAAAGTGAGATGTATGTGCATAATAGTAATGTAAAATCTGGTACTGTGTGTGGCAACATCCGGGTAGTGCTAACAAACATTTCTCCCACAGGTCTGTCAGATACCAACACTGTGCCCATAAATACAAGAATGATACCATGTACCGGTACTGTTTACTTTGGAATTGTATGGCATTGTGACTGATGCAGTTGCTCTGAATAATAAGGTATTACTCATCACTATCGCCCACATTATCCTACAAAATATAACTGTCTAGGAAATCCTGTATAAGAGTGTTTTAATACAAGGTCAGAATGCAAAACCACAGGAGAATTATAAAACAGAAAGCAGATAGGAGATATACAGCAATATCTATATAGCACACACAACTCTGATGGACAGTGTTTAAGTTGTAGCAAATACAACTATGGTCTGAATCCTGGGAGTGGAAGTAGACTGCATACAGATTCATACCCCACAACTGTACAGATAAGATAAGAATGCCGAGTATATGGGCCAATATCTGCTGCCTGTCACCCTGTCACCCTGGGAATTATGTGGTATGATCACAGATGTTTAGGCAGCAAACAGGGACTACAACTGATTGTCACACATCTATGAGAACAAACCTGTCACTCTAGCAATTCCAGAAAATGTTATGAGAGTAATAAACCAAGTATATCCTATCTACACCCCCATGTTGTCAAGCTGTGAACAGAGTGTGTACAGTAACAGAGTGAGATGCATGTGCATAATACTAATGTGTAATCTGGTACTTTGTGTGGCAACATTCAGGTAGTGCTAATAAACATTGCTCCCACAGGTACGTCGGATATGAACACTGTGCCGAGAAATAAAAAGCTTGATACACTGTACTGGTACTGTTTACTCTGGTATTGTATGGAATTGTGAGTGTTGCAGTTGCTCTGAATAATAAGGTGTCACTGATCACTGTCACCCTCACTGTGCTACATAATAATATTGTGTAGGAAAGCCTGTATAAGAGTGTGGTAAGTCATTAAAGGTTGAAGAGGGCAATAGTCTAGGTATGTACTGGTTCACCTGCATGTGGTCAAGACATGGCCAGAGTCTGTGCTGAAAGAGATGGACAGCTATGTTCACAACATCAACCTGGAATCTGGGCGTATGTGTAGAAACAGTTAGTGTTAACAAACATTTCCCCCACAGGTATATCAGGTAAGAAGTGTATACTGCAGGTAAAACCAGTTGATGTATAAAGATGACAGCCATATCACAGTCCAAACTAAGGCTATAGGGTAGTGTAGTAATACTTGTAAGGTACAGATAATAGCACTGACTAGGAAAGTAATGTGGACTACAGGAATATACTAGTTGTTCATAGGTTCACAGGTTCATAGGTAGGTACTAGGCTATTGGCCCAAGGGCCTAAGTAAGCCTAGCCAACAGGGTTCCTTGGGTTACGTCACCCAAGAATGTTATTTTCCTGTGCCCATGTCGAGCAGAGCCACAGAAGTGATCCCTGGGGTGTATTTTCTATTTCCAGTCTACTCATCAAGATTTTTCTTGATGAGTGCTAATAAGGATAGGTTCATAGGTAGGTACTAGGCTATTGTCCCAAGGGCCCAAGTAAGCCTAGCCAAAAGCATTGCTCCCTACACAGACATAGAAATACACACACAAACATCCACACTTGCCATGTATGGGAATAGAACCCCTACCAAAGTATTATATCACACTACAGCATTACTCTGCTATATGACACGCCACAGAGATTACTGTTAATTGACATCTTTCAACCCCCCCACCATATCTTCAACAATAAACTACATACTCACCTCAACTGGTATGTAATGACTTCACTGTTCTGTTGGGACATATGTCCTATTGGTTGATAATTATTTAAATCTGTTTCCATGCATGTGCTATATTGAAATACCCGAACATTGCTGGCATGGTGCCATCAATGTACCTGCATGCTGTTGTTATTACCACTGTGGTCCCATATATGCATGTATTCCATTTGCTATGCAACTGTTCTGTATCTGGTGTCTGGGTTAATGGGAATATCTACGCATGTAGTTATACCTAACCCTGGAATGTGTTGACTATTACTAACCCACATATGTGATGCACCATAAACTCATAGACCCACCTGTCCCACCTCAGCTGGCCATGGCACCAGGCACTAACATGTCTAGGGCGCAACCCAGGATCTCCTCATCCGTTGGTCCTGCACCACATTTGGGTGGAACCATCTCAGCGGATGGGGCTCGCCCCCCCCCTGCCGGGAGTGAGTATTGACAGGAACCTGTCACCCATCCTCCATCAGCAGTTTGGAGATCTTCTACGCCAGCTCGAGGGCCGCGTGTCATGACTAGAGGGTCAGCCTGGCTCTCCAACTCAACGCCCAGCACAGCCAACTTCAGGGCTGTGAAGGTGCAGTGATGACTGCCTATGGGTGTGGATCTCAGTCCCACTGTTTCAACTAGGGGCTCATGGGCTTCCGATTTCCCAACACCCCTTCCCATCAAGGTGGTTATCCCTCACGTGTCATATATCGCACCTGTATGCGTCTTGTTTGTCTTGTCTTTTAACCTACCCAACATAGCTCCACAAATCTATCTACTATCCCTCCCCAACATCCCACTCTCACCT